>NW_015386871.1:870081-914046 GCF_001527695.2 Protobothrops mucrosquamatus
GAGAGGCAGATAATTGTTGGAGAATTAAAGCCTTGATACCAGCATGAAGAACACATGCTATCTGCCACAAAAACATCTAGCAAAGTTCTGATGAATCTGGAATCTGGCTTAGGAAAATTCTTAACTCTAATCCACTAAAGGAGGTTTTAAATTTTCACATCACTTCATTTCAGCATGTTCTCCTTATCTGGGGTGAATTACTGATCATGAAAATCTGCTTTATATAGCATGCTTTGTATGATGTATTTTGTTTGCTTGTGACTTAGTGTGAATTCAGCCAGTTCTGACTTGCAAACCATATTTGTACAAATCTACTACTGTACATAAGATTATACAATCTATTTTAACATAATGCAGCTTAAGAGTAAATAAGCACTTAAACTTATTGAAATGGACATTCCAAGATATTTTTTTCAAAA
Organism: Protobothrops mucrosquamatus; assembly: GCF_001527695.2. NCBI lineage: Eukaryota > Metazoa > Chordata > Lepidosauria > Squamata > Viperidae > Protobothrops > Protobothrops mucrosquamatus. The sequence goes on from NW_015386871.1 coordinate 870,501, forward strand.
TTAAATGCAGCATTAATTATAGGGCATTGAACCTTTTGTAAATTGTAATGGTGGTAAGTTAAAATGCTTTGGACTTGTGGATTCATGTGACACATTTTGTGTCAAATGTGAGCTAATGTGAGGACTTTCAGACAAATGCATTAGTAAATTGGATTTATTAAAGGAAAATAATTAGTTCTCAATTCTATGTGTCTGCAGAAAAAAAGAATCCTTCCTTTGACTATTTGAGTTAACTAAACTTTCTGGTATATCAAGGATTAGTCAGAGCTAAAGCATGCCTCTTGATTAGATGAGATTCTTCTTAGGAGCCTGGTAAAGTGATTAGTCATGTTTTCATCTCAACCCAAACAGAATTATTCTATTCTATTCTATAGAAAAAATTATAGTGAGTTGCTGAGAAGCAAAATCTAAATGGCACAAATAACTGTGGGCTAGTTCAAGCTTGTGTATTTTTTGACTCCTAAAACTGCCTCAGTTGAACTGGAATAGTCATGAAAGTTGAAATACAAAGAAAAGGACCACAAGGACACCAACCAGTCTTTATATATGCAGATTTACATACTGTATAAAAATTGTGGTAGTGAGAACAGTAACAAATGCCAGGAATATATAGAAGAAAAGGATGGGATCTGTGCTTTGAAGCTTATCAGATAACCGAGAGCCGACAGAGGGATGTTTGCTAAGATCATCTCCAAATTACTGAGGATAGCATTGGAAAAATGGGCAAGCAGTATAAATATGGGTTGTTTTTCCTACAGATTTTCAAAGCTGTTTAGGGTCATGCTAGACATATGTTCAATACCATTTGCATTTAAAATGCACACTTAAAAAAAACATAAGCAGCTGTGCGTGAAAATCACTGAAATAGCAGCGATTGGGGAAGGGGAACCTCCTTTATGTATAGGGAGGAAAGCTTCCATTAATAGCATTATTTTGTGGGATGCAATCAGCTTCGTATATTAGATTTCCAGTTTCAGTTCTGAACCTCTCCAGATAGGGCTGTGAAAAGTGTCTGTTGAACCAATGTAAGCCAGTGCAAATATCAGAACTAGATAAGCCTATGGCTTAGCTCTGCGTATAGCCAATTGATTTTTTTTATAAAAAATGTGCACTTGAATGCAAAGATGTACTTAACATCCCGCCTTGTTCAGTGTTTAAGCTAACCCTTCCCCAAATCCATCTCTAGCCATCAAGAATGCTAGCTAAATGCCAAATCACTACTGATGTGTTATTTAAAGATGCTTAGAGTCATTTCTGTTGCTCAGGCAGTGGGGTTGAATTCAGCTTGTTATAAGACATTCAGCACAGAAAATCAGTTGCCTGGATGTTGCCACATAGTGCTTGTTTACTATATTTTGTTTCTTCCTGTTTTTTCTCCCTCCTCCTGCCACGTACAGCTTACTGCAGGATTAGCCTTCCTCCAGCTGTTGCCAACTTGTGAACAATCACAGTGCTGTGAGGGACATTTTGGTGACCTCATCTCAGACATCTCTGCTTGCCACAAGGAAAAAAATTAGAAAAAAAAATTTCTTCTGTGAATATGGAAAGAACTTGTTCATTCAAAAGAATCCCAAATGTAGTCAGAGACTGTCATCTAATGCTCCAGTGAACCCACATCTCAGGAAGACAAGCCAAGAATCCCATTTTTTTCTAAGCCTATAGAAAAGTACTTTTACTCATTCAAGTTCCTGAAAAAGTGTCAGAATACATAAATAGTATACAGGTAGTCCTTGACTTACAACAGTTTATTTAGTGAGCATTTGAAGTTATAACGGCATTGAAAAAAGTGATTTATGACTGTTTTTCACACAACCATTGCAGCATGCCCTTGGTCACGTGATCAAAATTCAGGCACTGGCAACTGACTCATATTTATGACGGTTGCAATGTCCCGAGGTCATATGATTACCTTTTGTGACCTTCTGACAAGCAAAGTCAATGGGACAACCAGCTTCATTTAACAAATGTGTTACTAACTTAACTGCAGTGATTCACTTAACAACTGGGGCAAGAAAGGTCGTAGAATGGAGCAAATGTCACTTAACAAATGTCTCACTTAACAATAGAAATTTTAGGCTCAGTAAGTCAAGGACTATCTGTACCTCAGAAGACAGGACTGTGGAATCAAGTGGTTCTGAAGGACAGAGGTCTATGCAGGTAATACTCACTTAACCACAGTTGTTACATGAAGTGGTCTCTAAATGAATCCCTGATGGTGTTTATGATTTTACTTCAGCCTTCTTTTGCTTTACAGACCTGCAAAGGTCATTAAGGTGAAGACTGGTCACAACTGTTACTTTTTCATCACTGTTGCAACTACAAATTGTTGCTAAACAAAGGAATTGCTAAATGAGGGCTACATGTACTCACTAGGGCATTATAACTGAGGTAGGTAGCTTATATTCCTATCATAGGGTGCTATTGATTTGTTCAAACCTCTCTGGTTAAGAGAAACTCTTCCTTTACCTACGGCCTGAGAGAGTCAGAAAGGTGTTAGAAAGTAAACCCCAAACTGGTAATGAGTGCCAGAGACAAAATAAAAGTACATATCTTTTTTGGGGCTTGGATCTCACTAATTTCTTTACCCCTGCCTATATGCCCCCTTAATTATCCCCAAGGAGCTACAGTCTTTGGCTGCAAAAAGATACCCTACCAGTAATACAGTCAGTGGTAAAGAAGAAAAAATCTTAATGATCAACCGGTTACAAAAGAGAAGGGTTTGAATCTCCATGTACTATGATTGCTTTGGTTTGCTTAACTAGAAGCAACCCAAATGAACAACTTCAAGGAACCCTTTTGAGGTAAGGAAGAATGTTAAAACATCCTTATACCTGCTTTTAAAACTTGATTTCAGTTGTTTAGAGAAATCTTACTGCCATGCATGTTAGGTCCTCTGGCAATATTTCTTTTTCATAGCTGCTAATCCCCTAAAGAGTTTACTGTATGACATCCACTTCTTCCCTTTTGTTTCTCAGCAAAATAGTTCCTTGAGAGAGTGATTTGATCAGGGAAAAATGCAGGCAGATGGGTGGGAGCTGGAAGAGGTCAATGTATGAGTATCTTCTGAAAATATGTAGGGGAGGGGGGGGTGAGGAGCCTAATTCTCATGTTCTTCCATGTCTAGGACAAGACAACCCTTCTTTCCCAGCCAACATAACTGTCTGAGAGCTTGTTCAAAATGAGCACAAAGTCATGATTCAGACTGACTTATCTCAAATAGTGATGCTTCCAAAATATCTCCGTGTCAAACTGGGCACCGCTATAATTAGCCAGAGAGAAAATTTTATCCATTTTTCTCTTTTTGCGGTGGTCAACTGTTGCTGTGAGAATATAGTATATTCAGAGATCCTTTCAGATTAAGCTTTCTGATCTTCCCCCCAAAGATACTTTCAAAGATACTGCTTCTCTTAAGGAGTGTTTAACTTATGGTTGTCTGAATCGCCCTTGAGACAAAGGGGTGGGCAATTATTACTTTGTCAATGAAGGTTGTTTGTACCAGTGGGCAGAAGTGCAGACGTAGGTTGGCAGAGCACATGGCCAGAGACATGCAAGGCTACAGTTTTAATTTCATTGAGGCTCTCTCCTGATATGGAGAACAGTTGCTTCTAAGAGTATTCAGTTGTGTAGGGTGGCAGACAAATGAGGTTTAAAAGAAAAAGGAAATGCACAAGGGTGACTTTATGCATGCCATCCTCCCTGTTTAAGCCACACTATATATTATAATTGTGAAGTGGAATTAATGCAGGGATTGTGCTGTACTCAGCCTCTTTCTCAGCTAACCAACAGCTTTATATATGGCAGTAACAGCAAATTCAGGGGCTACCTGGAAGGCTTCCAAACACAACATGTAAACTGTCCTCTTTTTGGGGAGGAGGGGAACATGGAAGCATGAAAAGCAGTCCTGTTTCAGATTCTCTGATTTTACCTTGAGAAATAATTTCCTTTTGTTCCTGAACATACATTGTAGATAAGCTGCTGCAGTAGCTATGCAAAGCTGTAAGTGCTAGAAACAAACTCTTATTTAGGATTTTGCATTGCCAATGCCTGAAATAGGACATACAAGATGCAAAGTTATATTTCAGCCCTCCATGTCAGATCCTTAACATAAATTGAATTCGGTACACTCTCTGGAAGTATATAAAACAACAAGCTTGACATATAGATTCCCCTGGAATGATAACAATGGAAGACTAGGATTACATTTCCTTCTGAGGGTGCATAATAAACAACAAATAATCCTATCTCAATCAGAGTTCTGGTGCAAGAAAAATGAACAGTGTGCTGATGAACTGGTTTCAGATCCAATCCAAATTTTGTGTCTCTGGTAAAAAGACGAGAGGAACCTCCTGCCTAGCTGGTGTCTCAGTATCTTGGATTGGAAAAACATTTGAGTTGGTTTCAGCACAAGGCAGTTAGAATATTGTCCCAATTTGATGTACGGTTACTCTTCCCTTTTCTAGACTGTTCTTTTTTTAAGCGGCATTTTTCCCAATAGTTATTTGAAAGGGTCTCTATCCTTAAGTATAAATGTTTTTATTTCTAGGGAATGGAAAAATCATGGCATCACCTGTCATGATGAAATCAATCAGCCAGCGGGAATGAAGGAGCATGTGAAGTCATAAGCAACTTTAACTGCCAGTTGCCACAAAAGAGCAACTAATACTTTTTGTTTGCTATAAATTGTTCCTTTTTTCTATTTCTTTTTTTAAATCCACAAAGGAGGGAGGAGGAGAGAGACCATGATAGAGAAATGAGTTCCGTCCTCCATCTGCCTTTCCTAGCCTGGCATTCCGTAAGTGTGGTAGAACTATCACTCTATGGGAATTCAAACTGGTTTTCAGACTGGAAACACCAGTTTAGGAAGCATTGACATACAGCAGATCACCTGGAAAGAAGGCTAATCTTGTGAATCTGAACATATCCAGAATGCCAGATTGTTTCATTTTGCTCTGATATCTCCTAAGAGGCTGGTGGGAGGCCACAAGAGAGCATATACGTCTGTTCAAACCTTAACTTCATCTTCATCCTCTTCATCAACATATTCGAAGGAATCATTGTATCTCTCTGTAACAATGGTTTCTTCATCACTGTCAAACTTGTCGTGGTCCTCCTCCTCTTCCTCCTCCTCCTCCACTTCCCTTATTTGTTGCCACCCAGTAGAATATTCCTGTTGCTCAGGTGCACCTACTTTCAAGTGCCATGAGTTGGTAATTGGGCTTTCCCGTGCGGTTTGTCTCTTTGGATGATCTTGTGGAGATGGGCTGCAGTAGGTGCTTCCTGCCTCATAATGGCATGCTAAGACATGGGCAGCATGGTTAAATTCCCTTGCTTCCATGTTACAGTCACTGTGGTGCCCTTTTTGCCAATAGGTCTCTTTTGGCACTGCCCCTAGTTCAGAACTAGAACTCCTGCTTCTCAAACAGGGAGATCCTTCCTCAGACAACTCTATAGAATGAGAATCTCCATTGGTATAGACCAAATGTCCCAAGGGTGATCCAGGCTCAGAGTAATCCAAAAGGCTTGATGAATTTTGGCTTTCTTCACCATTACCATGATGAGATTCTGACTTCCCAAGTAGTGAGCCCTCTGACCAGCTGCTCTTGACGTGAAGGGACGAGTGAGGCTCACTGCTGCTTGGGGGTTTACTTTCTTCACAGTCTGTCTTTTCCCTGCAGTCAAAGCTGTTGCTTCCTGAGAAGCTAATGACATGAAGAAGTTCGCTCATCAGAGAGGGGCCAAGGTCCAGGCGGAAAGACAGCAAGGAATCTGAACGTTGCAATGCTGACTCAGCAGGACGGGAGCTCTCGGGAGCCTTCTCGGACCGGGGAACGCGTGGAATGGTGCAGAATCCAGATTCTAATCCTGAAAGGCCATGAAACCAACAATGAGAAAAAAAATAGAACTACGTGACAATTCTATATTGGTAGAATGTGAAATATGAGGATAGGTCGGTAGTATTTCCCAATTCTAGAGAAACTAGAGATTTTTTATGTGCCCTACTCATAACTGCAATTTTCAAGTTGCAAATCTCAGGACAAAACAATTTGACAGCAAATGGATTAAAATGGGCAAAAAATAAACAAGCTAATGAAACCCAGTCATATATATTTGACTGCACCTGGGATTTCTAGGACCAGATTTCAAAATGGTTCTTTTTTTCCCCCCTGTCCTTTTCTTTAAGCTCACAAATGGTTTGGGGAGGTGGGGAGGAGCCGAGAGATCAAGGTAGGGAGATGAGTTATTTCCTCCTCTTAGGACTTAGTCAAGATTCCCCTGCAAGAGATCACCATTTCAGGAAAAGTCTATTGTAGAGCAGAGTGCACCATGTCAGACTAACATTGATTCACATTTGCCACCTCATGCAATTTATGTTAATAGTGCACAGCTAAAATATGCAAATTAGTCACAGCTCAGGGGATTGTGAGCTGTTTCTAATGAACTGTTCTTGGTGCCGAGAGCAAATTTTTTATCCCCTGAGTTAACCTAGTAGCCATCCTTCAACAGTGAGCTCCCAGTGAGAGCCAGTAAAGGAAATATGTAGAAACAGATTCAGAATTAGAGTGTTAAATTATGTTTCTGTGTCTGTTTTCCCATTTTATGGCATATGTCTCGTGTCTATGTGTATTTTATTTCTAGACTAAAATTGAAGACATATAAACCCACAGAGTCCACAATCAGGCATATTAACCTCATCACAACAATAGTTCTGTTATATGCTGGCATCATGCCATTTAACATCAGTTTGTAAGTCGTGGCTCTTGTGGAACACACATGTTGTCATTTGCTCCCTCTAGAATGTCAGTGCGCCTGATATTACAAAGTGCTAACACATTGGCAAAATATCATAACACATTGAACCAGAAACTATTAATTATTTATTGTTCATTTTAATTTTAACCCCGTTCAACATGCTGTGCGAGTTCAGATTATCATTCCTGAACGATGGGATTTCTCAAATCTAAAAGGTACAAAGTAGAGTATTTTGTGAAATTCTGGCCCCTTTATCCTCCTAATCAAAATTACTGTATGTCATATATTGGCAGAAAGAACGAAATGGATACTGTGACAGTTCTTCCATTAAATATAGTAAATAGTGCTGCATTATCTTCATAGAGCAGTCTTTCCAAACCTGGTGCCTTCAAGGCTGTGTATTATTTATATTACGGGAAGCATTATGTTTTGAATATCAGTTGCTGGAGAAACAGGTTACCAGGAGGAACCAAGGAAGTCTATGAACATCCTATAAAAATCTGGGGTAGCCTCTGTGGAGAAAAGAGGTTGTTGGTATAGACAGATCCAGTTGACTGTCAGGCCCAAACCCAGAGATGACACACTGAAATCCAATCAAATTCTTTATTTGCTTATTCCTAATGGACAGAATCTTGCCAAACTAAAGCTATAACCTGCTAGATATATCCTGAGAGATTCTAAGGCGTGCCTTCCCTGAATCTCTTCATCCCTCCCTCCCTCCCTCTCCATCCAGCTCAGGACTCTGCAGTCTCTTAATTTGGGCCACTGATGGAATTTACTGCCTCCTCCCTGGGGAAGCCCTGTACTGCTAAAGCTCTTCTCCAGGTGTACATTCCATCACATTGGCTCTTAATTTATTTTAAATATTTATTTATTTATTTATTTATTTTATTAATTGCATTTATATCCCGCCCTTCTCCTTACGGACTCAGGGCGGCTGACAATTGAATAAAATACTAACATATATACATATACTTAATTAAAATTTGATTAAAACGAAATATTTAAATATGTCCAATTTAAAAGTAATTAAAACCCCCTTTAAAATCCCTCAGGCCAGTCCCGNGGGATCACCCTGATCTCTGGGGGCAGTTCGTTCCAGAGGGTGGGGGCTCCCACAGAGAAGGCCCTCCCCCTTGGGGTCGCCAGCCGGCACTGTCTGGCTGACGGCACCCTGAGGAGACCCACTCTGTGAGAGCGTACAGGTCGGTGGGGGGTAATCTGTGGCAGGAGGCGGTCTCGAAGGTAACCAGGTCCGATGCCATATTATAGCCTGCTTTTTTTAATTTAAAAAGCATAATAAATGATCTTATGATGGTTCAATATGGTTACTTAATTTTCCAAGGCACATTTCAGCCATTCTCATCTCTAAAATAAAGATACCTTAGGTACATAGGCACTGCCTTGGTTAAGATCTTCTGTGAACATCCTCCTGCCTGTTGCTAAACTTGTAATTCTAAGAGCAATATGAATTATGCATCAGAGCCAGCTGAGCAATGAAATATTGGTCATGCTTATTTAGGGAGCAAATATATAGGGAGCAATGGAACTGCAAGTTTGATTACACTCAGAAGATCGAACGGATAAAAGCAGAAAGAATGGGGAACTAGTTTTCTCTCTAAATGATTGGTTAACCTTATCTTTTCTGCACTTTGCTCATGAAGCTGGAATTTATAGGAGGGATGATAAAGTGCAAAAAAGCTGGAAAGGGGAATGAGACTGCAACAACTGCACAATTCACAAAGAACATCAGAGGGCAGCATTGTCTCATATCTCTTTTGAAGAATGCCAGGAAAGAACAAGGCTAGACTGGCAATGTGGGCAAAGATAACTGTGCAGCTGCAGTTGCTCAAATTGACTCTCCTGGTCCCACCTCAGTGAGAATGCTGCAGTTTTCTACTGCAGATGCAGACATCACAGGAGGTAAAGAAAGCAACTGCTAATTAAACAGAGTAAAACCTGGATGCATTCCATTGTTTTGAGTTGAGATCAGAATTGGGATAGACTTCTTCCTATGTTGATTAGGTGGGTGCACAGAGGATTGTCTGAAAATATCTAAGCAATGATTTAGCATTTGACACTGGAGAAGATCTGTTCTATTTCATTCTGGTTTCCTCTCATGATCCAAATCAAATTCCTTCCTTTACATACAGATTCCTCTTTTTTCCTATTAGCTGCTTACTTGGCATTCCGTACTGAATACAGATTCCCTTGGTAGACATAGGCCATGTTTCCAGCATTAATGAAAAGTATCTTCCCAAAGTCTTACATATATATCTTCTCAAACCTAGCAAAATAGCAGATTTATAACCTGATCCTAGGTATGTTTCCACTGGTCTATGTCTCATTGCATTTGCTCATTAAGATTTAACGTCCAAAACAAGTGTACAGAAAAATAATGCCTTTGATGATGATATTTCTCCACTGCCCTATATAACTCTTCTTTTGACATACAGCATTTAGCAATTCTCCAAATAGACACATGTCATTGCATGTATTAGCATAGGCCCAGAGTTAGTTCTATGTTTACAGTAATGAAATGTCCGACTTCTATAAGCACAATGTCAAAGTTATGATCTATTTATTGGTTCAAGGTATTTTATTGTTATACCAATTTCAGCCATAAAGGATTCCAATGGTTCATGTGAAATCAGTGATGAACAAAGTATTTCATTTGAGACACGCTAATCAAATACATTTTACAGCATTAGAGCCATAACCTGGTGTAGACATCTGAGTCACTGCATGTCAGGTAACATATGCATCTGTCTGGAGATAGTTGCATACTGTAGCTGTTGCATTTATATTTCTGAATTTTAATGTTCTAGCTGGAGGGCGCTCAAACAACAAAGCCAACAGGAAGTTGGATTAATCAATCAGCATATGCAAAATTCTTATTTGCTGGTTATTTAGAGCTTGGCAACAGATTTTTATATTCTGTTCACTTTTAAAATTTAAGGTTATGTTGTCACCTTATAGCCCCCCCAAAAGTAGATCTTATTGCTCTGAATTATTTCTGTTCTATTTTTTTGATCAAGTTAACTCTTCCAAAGTTTATTTTGTTTATGTACCACTGACATAGTTTACTCAACTGCAGATGGTAAGATTTTGATTTAGAATAAGCAATATAGTAATAGATAAAAATAAAAGTTATTAGCAAATAGATAAGCAAGGATATTGCAGATATATTAAACATTAAGAAATAATTGGTATATGAGACCATCTGTACTAGTGTTTATTCTGCAGCTCTAACAATAACATTATTTTTGCAATTTTTAGACTCTTCATAATATACTTGCTTCATTTTGGTTGTACTTGCCAATCTCATGCATATTTGCAATTGACGATTACTCCACCCCTTCCCTTTCCTTTCCATTTATAACCACACTTCCCATTTCTAATCTCCTGCTGTCTATGGATTGCTGGGTAAACCAGAAAATACATGTAGCTATTTCTGGCCTTATCGTTATCATTCCAGGAAAATGCCAAGTGCATTCTGGAAACATACGACTTAGTAGAATTGATGTAGACTTGAAAATATGTACCAGAAGAACCATCAAGACAAAAAAAAAAGATGAAACTTTAAAGCACTCTCAACTGCCTCCTGGCACTTGGTTGAAAGGCCAAAACAAAGGTCATTTGAAAGCTATGAGTCACATTATGATTTCCTGCTAGAAACCCTCCATTTTCAGTCTTTTATTTTATACTTTTTTTAAAAAAAAATAGACATATACTTATAGAAATTTCTTGTTGCAAAGCCTCTGAAAAACTCTTAAAAGATGTCATTTGAATATGTACTAGGACAATGTTATGACTTAAGAGCCAGTACATGTTATTCAGAATGATTTGGTAATCACATATTGCACAACTGTTTTCAATAAAAGAATGGGAGACCAAGAAAAGAAAATTACTAGAGAAGAGAATAATAGAGACTGTAATGTAAGATAATGTGCGTGATAGACTTCCCTTAAACACATACTACAGTATGGCACTCATCAATCCAAAATAGACTTCTAAAAATATTATTGAAATGTCTATTTGAGGGTGCTTATGAAATGTTTTTGTTGGTGTATGTAAATCAGTGTTCCTCAAACTTGGCAACTTTAAGATGGGTGGACTTCAACTCCCAGAATTCCTTTGCCAGCATATCTGGCTAGAGTCTAGCCAGATATGCTGGCAAAGGACTTCTGGGAATTGAAGTCCACCCATCTTAAAGTTGTCAAAGTCGAGAAACATTGAACTAAGTAAACCAAAGCACAGAAAGAATTAATATCTAAAACAAGATAACCTAGTAAACTCAAATGAGTTACCCTAGAAGCCACCTACCATAGTCAGAGAAGCTTGTTGGGGGTTTCTTGAAGGCAAATGCTATACCAAGATCATCAGTCTCGTAGTGAGTCTGATTGAGCTGAGGCAGTGACACAGCATTCTTGATGATGGGTGAGATGGCGGGAGGAGCAGATGAGCCCTGATCCTTGTTTCGGCTTCCCCGGTTCCTTAGCGGGCTCCTTCTCACATGCCACAGTGTCCGAGCAAAGAAATTGTGGGGTTTGACTTCCTCTCCACCATGGTTCCTAAGGAAAGAAGTGTCTCCAAAGGCATCACCACCACGTCCCACATGCATGGTGTGACGAAAGTCCCCCAGTGGTGGGCTGATCATCTCCGGGGTCAACTCTGTTTTGAATCGACGTTTGCTGTGTGAGCCAGACACCCAGCCAATCACGGGTAGCTTTCCAAGACTCATTTCCTAGCCAGTTGGCAAAAACCTGACCCAGAAATTCAATGTGTCCTTCAGAAAAGGTTGATGATAATCTGGAAGTATACGGGTATGATTTAAGGGTGGTCTCACACACCTGCACCCCCCATTGCTTATGTTTTCTTTCACTATTCTTCTTTCTTCTATACTATTTAACAAAGAATAAAAAATAGGCCTGTCACGGAACTTCTGGGTTTCTTCCAGGACAATGTTGTCTAATTTGTACTGTTCTCCCCAGTCCAATTTGATAGTGACCCTTCACAGTTTTCATGTAGCTATTTATCTGATTTGCTTCTTACAGGTCTGGATAAGCATAAGGAATCCCAGTCTCTCTTTTTGAACAGCAATGGTCATTAAAACAGTGTTTGCACTTGTTTGACTCAATGTGTGCAAAGCTGAAAAATCAATATTATTGAGCTGATTCGTCTTCCACCATCTCTCTTTCTCAATTTCTTTTGCAAAAACCAGCAAAACCATGGGGCAGCAAGTAAGAAGGGTCACAGTAGGAGTCTCACATCTCATATCACGAGCCTGGATTGTTGCCACGGAGCATCCTAGAGAAGATAAAAGAGACAAAGTAATAGTTGAAGTTCCAAAACTATTTTAAAATGATGAATTTGAAAGTGAAGATTGCCCATGTGTGCCAGTAACCAGTCTGTGATGAAAGTACAATGCACAAGGTTAGGTAGAGGAAAAGTTACATGGTGCAGTAAGCAGATTCCTCTAGAGTCCACCACCAGGTGGCACAGATGGTTTTCTGTCTGCAAAACTTATATTTGTATTTAACACACAGTGCTGTTGATCAAACAATTCTAGAAAGATTACATATTAATAGATGAAATGACTTTCTCCTTTGCCTCCTCTGTAACGTTGGCTGGAATTATAGTTAGGTTGAAATAGAGCTTGATGGCAGAGTTTGCTGCAGTATACTATTTCTCTATGTCTGTACCCTCCAGGTCCCAGGCAAATGATTGGCAGGGGATGCATCATCTTGCAAGAATTTCCCAACTCTTTTACTGCAGAGCTTCAGATCCTTATTACATTCTGTTCTAGCTATATGTGACTTAAAAGGATCCTTCCCTAACATGGGGTTCTGGGGCAAAGTAAAATAGCTAAGATATCTTCAAGTCAAAGTCAACTTTTGATGACTTACAGACCTATCCATGTAGTTTTCTTACCAAACAGTTTTGTTTTTTCTCTCCCAGGATACTCCCAATGTATATTTTCAACTGGTGCAAAATATGGCAGTGCGGGCAATTCTTGGGGTCTCTAGGATGATCCATGTTACACCACTGTTCCGTGAGCTGCACCGGCTGCTGGTCTGCTTCTGGGTGCAATTCAAGGTCTTGGTTATTTCCTTTAAAGGCCTGCATGGCATGGGTCCAGGTTACTTGAGGAACTATCTCGCCTGACTGGAACCGGCCCTCCCTATCTGCGCCAGCAGAGGAGGCATGCTGTGAGCCCTGTCAGTCAAGAATTCTGGCTGACGGGGTCCTGGAAAAGGGCCTTCTCTGCCCGGGCTCCTGTCCTTTCGAACATCTTAGCCCCTGAGCTGAGATTGGCTCCCACCCTAATGATCTTCTGCAAGAGCCTGAAGACCTGGCTCTGTCAGATGACTTGGAGCCCAAACGGAGAAGGAGCAGTGGTTGTTGAATTAAGATGCAATCCCACCTCCCCTCCCCCCCCCGAGCATCCTGTTCCCTCCCTCCCCATCTTTTAACTACAATTTTATCTTTACTGGGATTTTTATTTTTATTTTTTTAGATATTTGCTAGGATTTAATGGTTTAATGCTGGAAGCCACCCAGAGTCATTTCATTAAGAGATGGGTGGCAAATAAATTCACTAAATAAATAAATAAATAATAAAATAATATTTAAAAATTTCTTGGTCTTCCCCCAAATCCTGAGTTTTCCTAGTTGTCTTTCATTCCATGACAAACGGTCTCTGACCATGCTTAACGTCTGAACCCAGACAAGGTTGACCAGTACTGCCACCTGCCATTGCCCTCAATAGTACAGTCACCATGGTGCTATTTGCCACTATTAGCCAATTATAAAAGTTGTCATTAAATACATCTGAGGACCTCTGATTGAGGAAAGCAAACATCTTCTTTCCTGTTCCTCATTTCAGTAATGAAGATGCCCTGGTCAGATGTGCTTATAGTTAATCCAATCCTTTCAACCAGTTGGGATTTTGTGACCATACTCAGTGTTTCCATAAGTGTAATTGCTTGCTGGATTATTGGAATTATAATGTCACATCTGGAGACCATCAGGATAGGAAAGCTATTTTACAAACTAACGCTTGGAACATGGAAACAATCCTGCATAGATACTGCTTTGGTGAACCAAAGTCTACACAATACTACACATTGACTGGCATGTACTTGAACCCACATGCATCTGTTTTTGCTCAATATCCAACATTTTAAAGTGCCAGATATTTGAAATATTACTAGCATTTGCACATTATTAATGTACTGGCTTAATGAAATGCTTCTTTATACACTTTTCTCAGTGGAAAATGTTCTCTCCCCCATTGTGCTGACTTAACCATATCCAGAAATCTCTTCAAATGTCTCCTTTGTTTTCTGTGTTGTGGTTCACCTTGGAAAGGCCAGAAAGGCAGAGCAGGAGTAGCTACTGAATCACTAAGTGGAGTTCCAGCCTTTTTTTTTTTTTTTGGCTCTGTTTGTTCATTCAGAGTTACTCTTATCTACTAGGTTTGGAAGCGGGCAAATATTAAAAAAACAAAAACTGAGTAACTTCAGTTGGAATTTATGGCACATACTAACTGCTTTTTAAGAGGAATGTGATTGGGTTGCAAAGAAGCAGTTCAGTGTTTAACAGTGTTTAACCTGTAATCTTAGCCTATACACAGAAAGAACAGAAAGTAATGGTCACCTATACTTATCAGAACATAATAAAACGATTGCATACATAGAAGTGATAGGAGTTATTGGGACTGGGGAATCTTGCTGGATTTTATTCCCATGCATATTTGCTCATGGGCTCTGTGACCCAATGTCATCCTTAGGAGACAGAGCAGAACAGGAACTGACTCACAGGAAAGTTAGAACTATACTTTATTGAGATAATCTATACTAATAGAACCTTGCAAGCATGCCTGTGTTTTCCCTACCCTCTCTCTTATACTCCAGGAAGTCAGGGGGATAACGATCTGAGTCTTTTTCTAATACTCTCCCAACTCTGGGCATAACACATGCTTCTGTACCTGTTGTTGTTCTAAATGTTTGGATGCCTTCTCCAAGTTATGTCCATGGTTCCCTACACCCAATCAAGTAACACATTTTTGCAGGACATCTCACAAAGAGGGAGATGTAGGTAGCACCCTTTGTGTCTCTTGTCGGTAATGATGTCCCAGCTCCTCCTTTCTTCTGATGAGTATAAGAGAAACAAGGCTAAATATATGAACCTCTACAATGCCGAAAGATACTAATCTATTATACAAATCAGAAAAACCTGTTCTAGCTGGACCCTGCTTAACGGTATCAGACTTGCATTTTACTGAAAAGTACCCAAAAAAACTATCCATTTTCTTTCCTAGAATGGAGGTTAAAATTTGCCCATGCTAGTGAGAAAAGGCTATGATTTTTTGTTCTTCTTTAAGCAATCCATGAGAATTGTGACTTTTCTCCATCTCCAACTCAGTTACCCTCCATCGTCAAGGGTCTCCGTCTCATCTCAGTTACCCTCCATCACCCTCCTTTCACTGAGGCCTAGCAGATCTCACTAATGTCCTCATGAAAATGCTGACAGGAGACAGGGTGGAGAAGAAGGAGACAAAAGAGCAGAGGAAGGTATTTGCATGTGGAATCTGCTCAAAATCTGTGACAGGCCAAGCAGAAGGTTATTTTCTATTTCTCAACATGACTCCTATTTAACAAACACAACTTTCAGAAACACAAAAGTGTTGCTTTCTTTTGGATTTGCTGTCCCATTGCCAGCAGCCACCTCAGCCTGCTCTTGCTAAAGAACTTTGGTTTCTTCCAAAAGCCACAACTTTATGTGCCTCCTTATCATCCATCTTTGGTTTTACTCCTCCTTTCCTTCTTTTTTCTGCCAACCAGCCTAAGTTACTATTGCAAGGACTGTCCCAAACACTGCTGCCCGGGAGCAACATAATCAACAAAAGTTCTTCCCACTCCTTTGAATTAATCAGGAATCCAAAATCTAGTTATTCTTTTGTTTAAGGAAAGTTTATGTACAGCTACTGATAAACAATGGCTGCATTGGCATCTGTCTGTCTGTCTGTCTGTCTATCCATCCATCCATCTTTTAATTTAATTAATTGATTTGATTTAGGTGCTGCCTGATTCCAGAATTAATCTGGCTTGCTTCCTTCCTTCCTTCCTTCCTTCCTTCCTTCCTTCCTTCCTTCCTTCCTTCCTTCCTTCCTCCCCTCTCTTTCTTTCTCTTCTTCTCATAAGAATATTTACAGTACTTGACTACTGAATCTAATGCTGTTTACTTCCAAATGTGTCTCTAAATAGCACATATTGTTTTACATCCCTTTTGTTGCTTTTGCCAATGTCCAGGCTGATCTTGTCCAATTCAAAATTTTTTCCAGATGCAACCGACAATTATCTTCATCGTGCCTACTCAACCCAGCACAGATGAAGGGAAAAAAACATAACACATATGGAGGGTGATAAGTTGGGCAAAGCCATCTTAATTTCTCTAACTTATAAGGCATTCTTGAACAACAAGTTTGTTTTATTTCTGTCTTGTCTTGATATAAGAACCCTAAAACAATTAGGAGTGAAATTAGAAAATACGATCAGCGTCTTCTTTTGTTTTAGGAAATTCATGTCTGTTATCCAGACCATCATAGTTACACAGAACATGAACAGCCTGTTAGCACCAGAATGCATTTCAGTTTACAAGTTCAAAGGCTCAATCAGAAACACTACTTTGAAAAAAGAGTTCCAGCAAACAAATGAACAAAAATGGAAGGAAAAGGTCCAGATGGCTCTTTGTGATATTTGCAATCCAAGCCACTCCAAAAGGTAGGAATATGAAAAGTGGAAAGAGCTAACTCTGGATAGTCTGAAAAAAGAACTAATCCTGCCGTGTGCCAGTTTTGGGTTGAAATCCAGAATATTTGCTGGAAGGACTGCTTTCTTGCTAATTTTTTTCCTTAGCAAGTCAGCAATTAAAACACTGGCTATTTAATAAAAACACTAAATTAAAATGCTATCTAGCAGAGGAATTACCAACATCTGGAAGATCTCTAGTTGCTTCCAGGCCTAAGAAATTAGACTCATAAGCCACAGCAGAAACATGAGAGGTTTTTGTGTGTGTATATATGGATCACATGGAATACTTTTTTCCCCCCAGACAGGCTCATGTTTAAGTCTGGCATCTTAAAGTACTACTACTTAGTTCTATTCACATGATCACACTCCACAGTTAAAAAGAAATTCTGTTTCATGCTTGAAAAGTTAAGGAGCTCTAGTCCTTCAAGCGTATGATATAAAATCCCAACTATTTTATGCACACACACACACACACACACCGCAACTTCTACCTCAGCACTTTTTTTTTTCCTGGCTGCTCCACATGGTACATCTGCCTTGACTCAAACCATTTCTCCATCTTAGGTCTTTTCTTCTTGTCCTACTCTTTCTCTCCTTCTCCTACTGCATCCTGTTTCTTATAATTCCTCACAACTCCAAACATCCTCAACTTGGTGCCATCCAGATGGGGTGAATTATAGTTTCCTATAATTCCCAAGCCAAAATGCTGAAGGCATAAAAAAAAAAAGTAGGGGACTGTTGCCTCTTCCCCTTAATTTTCTTGTCCCATCTTCATCATCATCATTACCTTCATCTCTTTCCATTTCTTCTTCAACCTTTCAAGCTCTACCCCATAATTTCTTTTCCCTCCTCCTCTCCCTTTCCCACACTCCGCACGACCTACTAAAATTCACCCGTGACTTGCCGAGTGTACAAACACGTTACATTCTCATCTTTAGGATTTACCTGTCCTCGGGGGTGGAAGGGGAAACCACACAGACTCTCGCCTTTCTGAGTTTTCTAAGTCTTTTTTTTCCACCGAAGAAAACTTGCCGGGGAGAAAACAAGAGTTCTGAAACTCTCTTTTACCACCGCAGCCAACGGCGGAGCTCTTAATGCCAGGGACGTTAAAAGTCCCTCAATCGTAGCCTCTTTTTTTTTTTTTTCCCCCTTTCCCCGTCGCCGTCCCTGCACCGTGGACATAAAGAAGCAGAGTCAAGGGACGGACACGGGAGAGGGATT
This sequence comes from Protobothrops mucrosquamatus, assembly GCF_001527695.2. Classification (NCBI taxonomy): domain Eukaryota; kingdom Metazoa; phylum Chordata; class Lepidosauria; order Squamata; family Viperidae; genus Protobothrops; species Protobothrops mucrosquamatus. The sequence continues at coordinate 888,289 of NW_015386871.1, forward strand.
TGGAAAGAGGATGGGTGGAGCTTCAGCTCTGATTGACCAATCCCGAGCCGACAGAGAATGAAGTTGGGTGAAGACGGAATGGCTTTCAAAAGTCCAGCCGAGGGAAATTCAGAAACTCGTGATCTTTCATCTTTCCCCTTCCCCACCCCTCTCTTTCCGACCGAGAGCGTCCTTCTTAAGAGGCTGAGATTTTGAATATTTTCCTTCCATGAACAAGGATTGAGGAATGGCATTTTCAGCTTTGGCAGGTTTTTCTCGGTTTATCACAAAAAAAGCTGGTTTCATTAGATCGACAGCCTCCCTCCCCACCGTCCCCCCCCCCCATACATCTGCACACAGCGACTACAGGATTTGAACCTATACGTTGCATCTTCACCCTCCTCTCTTCTTGCAGTGCCAGATGTGGATCAGGACGATGGGGAAGGAAGAGGAAGTATTTATTCCCCGCGTGCATTTTGTTACCTGAAGCAGTAGATTCCAGCTGTACTCAGCGCGATCCTAAACTCACAATAGTACGCGACAGCTGCCTGTGGGTTTCCAGATGCTGCTGAACTACAGCGCCTATAGTCCCATCCAATATGGCAAAGGAGTAGGGAACGTAGGTGTTGTAGTTTAGCAATATCTGTAGAGTTACAATGCTCCATGCATTTAAGGAGCTGTATTTAACATAGCCAGGGCTTTTTTTTTTGTCATAAAACGCCCAGAACGGAGTTTCGGCACCTTTTTTGGATGGAACCTTGTAGGGTAGGCAAGACGGGTTGTGTGACGTGTGTGAGTTCCGGCACCTTTTTTTTTTTTTTTTTTTTACAAAAAAAGCACTGAACATAGCATATAGATAGGGTTTCCTGCCTGAGGAGGGGGTTGGACTAGAAGACCTTCAAGGTCCCTTCCAACTCTGTTATTTTGCCAGGAGAGTCTGTGAGCATGCGTGTGTGCTCAAACACACATCTGTGGATCTGCAGTTTCAGACTGCCATTATTTAAATGGAGGAATGGAAGATTGATATTTCGTACTGCCCTGACTTACATTATTCTTCTGAGCTACCAGTCAGTGGGGATGCGATAGTTATTGCAGGAAGGTAAAATGGATAAATAAGAAACTTTGTTATCAACATGGCTGGGAAATTTTTACGATGATATACGATGAGGTTATATATACCACTGAAAGGCAAAGATCTCTTTGTGTTAAACATGACTTCTGGTGATTATATGGCTGTACCATTGTAGTTTTTGTACAAACAGGATCGAATACTTTGCTATAACTTTCTTCCCAGATTATTTTTCGACTTCTTAGCAGAGCTTATAGCCTTGCAGTTGTTTAATAATCTCTTATGCAAACATTAACCTGATCCAACCCAACTTGTATTCTGAGATCAACTGAAGTGAGCAATATGTTGCAACCGACTTATTTATTTCTGTTTTTCTAGATACTTGTTTCCAATGTCACTCATATATCACATTAAAATATTTCTAAAAAATATCCACAAACACACATTCACTGTTCCATCGAGTTGCTGGAGAAGTCCACTTTCAGAGTGTTCTTTGACTTTCTCCCTCCTTGAGTCCTTAAGATGATTATGTTTAAAGCATAATATTTTCATGAGTTGTTCTGGCTGAACTCTTCCTTCCTTTATTACTCAACATGTGGTTGATCAATTCACACAAATGAGTTTGCATATTACCCAAACGTAGTATTGGGGAAGGATGGTGGCTCAGTACATGCAGTATATTGCACAGTAAGACCAAGTTGTATCAAAAGATGATAGAATGAAAATGGAACTATAATTATTTGGGGTTTCTGAAAATGTAGAATAGAATTACACCCTCTGCAAAGGAACTTCCATTTATCCTTAAAGCAGCAGCTTTACAGCCTGGAAGTTATTGCTAAACAATCAACTATTGTCTTTGACTAGGAGTGCAGTTATTCATTTTCTAAACCTTGTATCTGTAGTCATACTATATACGTAACCAAGTTTTCATCTTGCATGTTGTACAAGACCAGCATATTTGATTAGTTGATGGTTTCATGTACTGTATTTGAAAGCTCAGAAAACATGTTAATTCAGTAACTGACTTCATGGTACATGCATGCCGCCTCTGTTTTGGCTGTGACCGTTTCTGGAGAAACTGGTCTGCCTAATCACTTCCAGGACAGATTAGCGTAATATGTTCTAGACAGTGGTGGCTTTAATAATAAGTTCAAAGCTGCCCTTCAGCAGGCAATTATTAGAGTTCTGGCTAGAGCCTATGGGATAGATTCATATATCATTCTAAACTATGCTTTGTTTCATTCTGATTTATGAATAAGACATAGTTAACTAGTTAATGGAATCATATTGGCTAGGTTCACACAACATAATGAGCCAAAACAAACAAACCATATGACCTAAAAAAACATAAGATATTGGTAACAGCTAGGTTTATACATGGTGATATTTCATACATACATACATGCATACATACAAACATACATACATACTATTGGTTTGCTGGCAGCATAATATGGGAACCAGCCACTTGTGACTGATTCAGTAAATTATGATTAAACATACCATGGCTTAATAAGATATATGAATTACCTTGCAGCTAACCCTTACAGGACATATTTGGTTAATATGTTTTCCAGTTTCAGTACAATTCAATCATAAACCTTAGTTATCTTGTACACTTTTATCAAAACAGCGGATACGAATATATTACTGTGGCATGCTCATATTATTCACAGTGCCCAGGGCAGTGCTTCTCAACCTTGGCAGCATGTTAGCTGGGGAATTCTGGGACTTGAAATCCACACATCTTAAAGTTGCCAAGATTGAGAAACACTGGCCTAGGGCCTATAAAACGTTTGGAGTTTATTAATGTATTTCAAGGTGTTTTTTTAAAAAAAAACTGAAAATATGACAGGGAAATTAATTTATAGTATATAGCATCCAAGTTAAATATATTTAATTCATTACTATTACTTCATCATATGTTTACTCATTGCAATTTAATTTTGTGACATCATGCACTCTTCGACAAAATAAAGTTCATTATATCACATTGAAAATATAAGTGAAGGAAATACCTTTATAATCCTACATTTTTGGCTTATTACTGCAATGAAAACTTATGGAGATAAATGGCCCGAGAATCTACAAGGAGTCTTAATGTGGCCCTGTATCACCAAACTCCCATTCTTTGACTCAGGAAATACAGTTTGTCCCAATCTTCAGACTGAAGTTCTATTGTTCCTGTCTGGTTACCGGCAGTTCTTGCACAGTGGAAGAGTTTGCTAATCTTTTAAACCAGTGCAAACATACCTGAATAGTCCTGCTAAAGATTTTTATAAAACAGAGAAATACTTTCCTCCTATCACAAGGGGTTTTCCTCCCAACAATGAGGCTCAGTTAGGATGGCATTGGGGAAAATATAACCGTGTCCTTCAAATTAATGATACTGCTGTGTGGTTGACACTATATTCTACCAGAAGATTAGGGCGCAGTGGTGTTACACCTTTTTCATGTGATAAGCTATAACAAGAAGTATTCTCTTCATAAAGGAAGTTCTTTATTAACATTTAAAATATATTTACATAGGCTGCCATGTAGTTTGATATCCACATTGTTGTATTCAGAAAAAGATAAAGGGTGGGAAATGATATTAAGGCTGCCCATAGTCTCTAGTGTAAAGTTTTAAGAAGTTTTGCCATAGCTTTTTCTGGAAAGCAACGTAGAGCCTATTTAAAAGGAAGTACTGTAAGGAAGAAACACCTATAAATCCTGGGAATAGTAGTATGATGATGATGATACCAAGGTTTCAGACTTGAAAGACCTATATTTATGAAAATCTTAGCAACTAACAGGGGGCACAGAATTACTATAAAGCACAAAACTTGTTCAACTGAGGAATTTATCTGCAGCATCAAAGTTCAGAATTCTGTAACAAAAAAAGGAAGGGGGGGGAGCAGCAGACCGGATTCCATTCTCCTCACACAAACCTTCTTCTATCCCAAAAGCCTAATTGAGAAGGCAAAGAATTTAGAATCTCTTAGTAGACCATTCCAAAATTTAAATTCCACCCACCCTTTTGCAGCATGGTAATCAGTTATTGAATAAAGAGGGGCAGTATGAAAAAGAAAATGTCATTATCAAAACTTTTCAAGCTGATTTTTGTGTGACTTCATTCTTTTTCTTGCTGTACCATTAGAAAAAAGTGAAAGAACCAAAGGATTCAAGAACATATTAACACATCATACTTAAAAGAAAAATAGTGCAATGTGTAAATGTAGCAACTCATTTTCTGATTTCTCTATGAACTAGAAAGAGTGCAGAGAAGAGCAACAAAGATGATTATGAAACTGGAGACTAAAACATATGAAGAATGGTTGCAGGAATTGGGTATGTCTTGTTTAACGAAAAGAAGGACAGGGTGACATGACAGCAGTGTTCCAATATCTAAGGGGTTGCCAAAAGGAGAGGGAATCAATCTATTTTTCAAAGGATCTGAAGGCGTCTGAAGAAGCAATGGATGGAAACTAATCAAGGAGAGAAGCAACCTAGAACTAAGGAGAAATTTCCTGATAGTTAGGACAATTAATCATGGAACTTGCCTCCAGAAGTTGTGGATGCTCCAACACTGGAGGTTTTTAAGAAGAGATTGGACAACCTTTGTCTGAAATGTCACAGGGTTTCCTGCTTGAGCAGGGGTTGGACTAGAAGACCTCCAGGGTCCTTTCCAACTGTGTTATTCTGTTCTATTATTCTGTAACATCTGAGGCATTTAAGTCACATTCTATGGGGAATCTCACAGGAGCCATCAATAACATACTGCACAAATCTGTAACTCAGAAATACACAACAGAAACTCCAGAGCCCCATACATCTCTCACAGCTTTGGAGGCAACTCTAAGAAACCCTCAGAAGCTCATCCCAAATGGTAATTGTTTATGTGATAAAAAGTGGAAATTCATAAATACTAAACTGAAGAGGATCATTTGATTGTATATACATGTTAAGCACAAATTCTGCCTATGGGTGCATCTTTCAGTGGCCAGATGCTGATATTGCCCGAGAAAGGTTGCATACTCCTGCACAATGGCTTGGCTACACTCATCTTTCTTGTTGAAATGATATACTTCCAATGCCTTTATATGCAATTGCTCACCTCATTCGTAATATTTTGTAGGCAGTCAAGCCATGTCATCCTTTACTTGCAGCTCTCCTATCATTTTATATCACTTCTTCTGTTTTATTTTAATTTTAGTCACAAGGCAAAAATATATTAAAGTAAATAGAAAGAAAAACTAAATAATGTCTTTTGATTAATGGTTGTGGAACACCTCTGTCAGGAAGAATATTATTAGCTTTATTTCTGTATAGAGAGAAAGAAGAAGAAAGATTTAACATGTTCAATTTCTGCACATTATGTTTAAAAATTCTGCTCGAAAAGTCCTAATAACCTCTTTCACTAAAGAGTATATCAAATTAAATATTTTGTATTTTGTCTTTGACACAGCCTCTACACCGATTGAGTTGTAGTTTAATGACAGCTGTACTTCTGAGCTTGAGGCAGTATGTGCAGTATATGGAATCCTATAATATTTATCATGACAGTGCTCTGTAGGCTTAGTTATCCTGAGAATAATTGCCTAAACAAGCAGAAAGATTTCCAAATTATGGGCAGATGCCATTAAGACATTTATCTATGACTTTTGGACTGTTGGAATGCATCTAATGATACACATCCTCATCTAGGCTTACCTATACTGTAGTATTGCTTGTCCATAACTAGACCTAGACTTCAGTCATAATACTGCAATCTTTGCTGGTTTCTTTGCTGTTGTGAGTTTTGAAAGGATTTAAATTTAAATAAAGTATAACTTATTTTTTTTTAATAAACAGTGCTTATGGCCACTTCGGTTGGTATACTTGACTCACATGTTTTTCCCCCTGCTTTTTAATAAGCAGTAAATAAATTGGATGCTAACACCCTTTAAAAAACCATCAGCTTGCGTCATCATTACCATTGCTTCCTGCTCTCCCCCTCCTCTAAAGTGTATTCATATTTACAGATATAAACTGGCATAATAAGGGGACAGATGGATGTAGGCTCATTATTTCCTTTGGGGGTAAACGGTTGTTTGTAATCGGCCATGCTCACCATTTTGTGATGGCAGCCATGGTATGGTCCCATATTTCCAAATGTGTCCAATAGCCCCAAAATGTTAGGCTTTGTAGTTCTAAACCAGAACCTTTGTTATTACAATTTTGACAATGGTCACTTTTTATTTTAATTTTGTAATATGTGTCTGCAGATGTAAGATTAGGCACACTGTGAGTGTATAGTTCCAAAAATTAACAAGATGTGGGTTTGCCATGCTTGCTAGGATATATTGCTTGATGTAGCATCTGTCAAATATTAAAAGGTCTGGATACTTACAAAATGGGGTTAACAATAATTTACTTCATGGCAGACTTTCTGAGACTAGACCTGGAACACCAATTTATTATTAACATGCAGGAGCACCACATTCCTTTAGTTTTTATTTACAGGGGTGGGATTTTTCTGTCAGACCAATAGATCTGAGTGCAGCAGGCCATGATGTTTGTACATTTCTGCCTAAGAGTAGCTGACCATTCCCTTGAGCTCCAAGAAAGGAGAACCAAACTTTTCATTCATATGATTAACTTAATATGTAGGAATGCTGTGTAATTCATCCTGTCGTGGAGTTTCATTTCAACGTATGCTTTGCACAAAAGCTGGCAATATTCCACAAAACCTTTGTCAGATGAGTATTTCCATCTTCTCATTGAAGGATCACATCCTTCTCCCCACAAAAAGACATCTCTCTTTTTGTTGTAGGGTGGAGGGGCAATTCCAAGAGAGCTGTAATCATCCCTGCTCAGGAATGCAGAACAAATCTTTTCCACATTGGCATCTGTTTTAGGAGGGATCTGGGGGGGGGGCACTGCAGGCCTTTATAACTTCCTTTTTTTCCATACTCCTCTCAGCATCTCATTATTCCAAGGCTGTAGAAATTGTCTTAGTTTCCTGAACAAATGGGCAGAATGCACCTAAAGCATTCTATAGCAGCCAGACCAACCTGGATTCTGATTCTATCTTTATCTTCTTAACTAAGAAGATTTAGTTCAGTTCACTACTTAAAGGAGGAATCAGTTGGGTCAACACTATGTTACTGAGAAGGCAGGACAATGGTAAAGATACTCTTCCATGTACAGTCTTCTGGTGCCCTCCAAAGATCACTTTTAGAAGTTGAAACCTTAACACATCTGAAGGATATAAGATTAGAGCAGTTTGCGTCAGGATATTGCAGAGCACAATGGTTCCATTGTTTCCTTGAATAAATGAGAAACTCAGCACAAGGGTAACCATATTTATACAGAATCCCTCTCCTGCCCCTGAATCATATCTAGATCAAAAAACAAAAATAATAGAGATATACATACAAATTGCATATGTTACTTTTACATGCAGGTATAATTTTGAAGGCTGTGTCACAATTGAAAGAGAAAATCGATACAGTCCATCAGAATGGGAAAGACTACAGTAGGGCTCGATGGCTATTCATTTGCTCAATCTGCAGGGTGGCTGCTCATGATTACTGGAGAAATTTAATGGCCATGTATTTTTCTTTTCTCCTTTCTTGATATATATGTTGGCTTCATTTCATGAGATTATTAAACTTTTTCTGCAGATTGAGATGCAATGGAGCCATCACTCTGAAGCTTGCATCCAGATGGGAGATGCCAAGTTCCTATTACTCCACTGAACACAATCAATAGTCAAGTTGATTGGGAATGAAGAGAATTGCAGTCTAACACCTTTGATGACAAGATGGGGGAAGGCTACCACAGAAGGGAAGGGGAAAAGTTAAGTGTTTTGTGTCTCAGGGAGCTCAAAATACAAAATATAAATCTGAACAGCTGGAAGGGAGACAAGTATGTCAATAGAATTCAAGACACTTGGACAAGAATTTCAAAATGGATTCTCTTCAGTCATTGGATATTAACAAGATGGGTATTCCAAATATTAGTTTCCAGACTTGCAAAAAAACCTTGATGATGGCAGTGGAATATTTGCTGATTGGCTTACTGTAATCTATTTGTTCTTTCTTCCTTATGGCTTATGTTAAAGCGCTGTTGGTGATTATGGCTTATGTGTGAAGTGGTGACAGAAAAAGAGAAAAGTAACAGAGGGCAGAATTATTTAAAATAGCTCAATCAAACTTTTTAACATGTAAAAAAATTACACACTTTGAAATAATCAGACTGATATCTGAAATAGAGGAGAGAAAATACAGTAGTCAGACTTTTGAGATGGTGGACATATTTTGAACTTTCAGAAATCATTAGAGGCAACATCAGAAGATGTGTGCCATACTTACGCCTGGTGTCTGGATATTTGCATATCTGAGTTGCAGATATCTGGACAACCACTAGATAATGGTGAATGATTAGAGTTTGCTGCCATCTAATGGCCATCCTGATATTTGCAGCTGGGACACAGTATGCCTCCAGTACTTAAAAAAACTCATAATGAAAAAAAACATGTCCATATTGGATTCATATACCATGGTTTGTTCACTTCTGGCTTAGTATGATACACAAACTAAATACTGTGATTAATAAGTCATGGTTTAGGGTATTGTATAAACTGCAGCTATTATAGTTTTACATAAATCACAATTAACTATTACTTAATCAAATGTGTGAACCCAACCACCTGCTTAGAAATGTCTGCAACAAATTACAGTGATGCCATAATGACCACCCACATGCAATAACATCATTCCAGTGCTGCAATTAGGTGACACTTATGTTGGATGTATCATTGTTTGGTTCCCTCTGGGTGCCCGTGTAAACAGTATCTATCCTATGCAATGTACACACCCAAAATGCATAACTACAACATGCCTACTTACAAAAAAGCACCGGTAGTTCCAGTTATCGCTGTGCTAGCCTGCATTCTCTCATCAACCTCTGCATTAATCAGCCCAAATTCCAACCCTATTTTTAGATAGTAGTAAATGGGAGAAATGTCCTATTTTCTCTCCCCCACCCCTTTTTGGGGTTAGGCTGCATCAATTCACATTGAAGGGGAGACTTCTAGCCAGTCACTATCTTTTCTAGGACTCTATGTGGGAAAGGAAGATGAAGGCTGGAGGCCTCACCTTCCTTTGAAGCGATTCCATCCCAGCTGCATGCCTATGTATACGTTTCATAAATATAAAACAACATGTTAAAGGTTTTTTGGGGGTGTATGTGACCAGGGATTTCTGAGCAGAGGTCTGGGCAGGGTCACTAGCAGCCAATGAATTTTAAATCTCACTCATCCAAGGTTGCTATAGACTGTTATGTCAAAGTGTGAAAGTATGGAGAATGGAGTAAAATAGGAGGGTATTAAGATATTGGTCTAAATCTAAGCTATGATTTCCATCGCTCAACTATGTTTTTTTAAATAAGTCACTAATGACTGGATTCATATGACATGTTAAGCCAAACAATTTACATTATGACTTAGTGATAGTGTGAATCAGATTATTTATACCATTTGGAGTTGGAAAAAGCTTTTAGATAATTTAGATCAGTCTCTTGCTCCTTTTAGAAGTAATCTTCAAAAGGTGATTACCCAGCCTGCACTTAAAGATCTCCAGAAAGATCATATTGTTGATTGCCAATACCATCAATATGTTTTTTCCTAGTGAAGCTATATTTGTTCCATTTCTCTTTTTTTCCTGTTCTTTCCCATCTTTTAAATGGAATCCTGTATCCTGCATTGATCTTGGACTCTAAGCTTTATGCACATTGATGCTTAACTACAAGAACAACAATAAAAGGACACAGTGGTTTTACTATGTTGGCAAACTTGTAGAAAAAGCAATTACTGCTACTAGGACGTTTTGTAGCTTGGAACGCTTTGACCTAAAAACAGCTGGTCTACATTTTTCCCATGGAGAAAGGTCAGGAGGGAGAAGGATTTAAGGACTTAAGATCTTTTGAATCCTGAAATCAGCCATCTACCTTGTCTTGTTATGTCGTACCTTAGAGTGTAGTAGCTGGAGACACTGGCAAGGAAGTAGAAATAGGGAGTCCCAAACTGGATTCTTCTACCAGGAGGGAGAATCCAGAAAATCATATGGCAATGGGGCATGTAGTTCGTTCTCCTGAAACCTGCAGCAGAGAGTCAAGCTAGAGGCTGAATGTAAAAGAAAAGAATGAGATGAATCCCTAGGCAAACTAGCAAACAGCTTACCAACAGGCAGGGCTGGAGCATTCTGGAAAATTATTTTATCTCAAGTGCTTAAGCTGTCCATGTAGCTCATTTATTTTTGGCTTGTGGAAGCTAAAAATAGGTCCTTTCTGCTTCAAAGTAACAGTGTCCATCCATTTGATTTGTAAGGGTGCTGCGGAGAGCAGGGTGTGGTACATAAAGGAGGAGGCGGGCTTGGCCTCCACCCTGCACTGTCTAGCTTTGCCTTTGTTTGCAACTATACCTCTTATGAGGACAGGAAAAGGCCTGGAGGCTGAGAAACAATAGTGCATTCTACTCAGAGTCAATGCCTGATGCTCCGTGATAGGGAAGTGGGCAAGTGGCCAGCCCAGTGGCATGGGCTCTTTCCCCCTCTCTCCAGTTGTACAAAATGGTGAAGGAAAAAGCAGTTATTCATGTCTTATATGGTCACCTCCCCAAAACCAGACAGTGTCCTTCCCCCGTCTAAGTTACCAAGCAGTGTGTGGTAAGAAAAGATGGTGGGGGTGGGAATGAGAAAGGGAACACTCTCCTTTGGAAACAGAGAGAGTCTGTAACTTGTATGGACAGCCTACAGATATGTGTGTGCGTGTGTGTGTCACATACAATATTAAAGTATCCTGTTGTAACTTAAGGCGATTCCTAGCTTTACTTCAAAAGCGCCATGGTGATTTTTTTTAAATTGAAGAAACAAATAGAATAATATTGACAACATAATCATATTTGTATAAATGTTTGTGTGTGAGTGTGTGTGTGTGTGTGTGTGTGTGTGTGTATGTGAGAGAGAGAGAGAGAGAGTTAAACATTTTCTGAACAACATGAGCATTACTTGGACAATAGTTTGATTAATTTTGCTGATCACCTGGATAAAATCCCTCCGGTTTGTGACAAAATTGTGTTTGTTTACATTATAGATACTTTATAGATATTGATTATTGAACTGTCTCCTTTAACCTCCTTTTAAAGCAGTACAGGTAGTCCTTGACTTACAATCATTTGTTTAGCAACAGTTCAAAGTTATAATGGCACTGAAAAAAATGACTTGTGACCAGTTCTCACATTTATGACCATCAAAATATCCCCACAGTCATGTAATCAAAATCCAGGCACTTGGCAACTAGGATGCATTTATAATGTTGCATGTCCCAGGGCCATGTCATCACATTTGTGAACTTCCCAACTGGCTTCCAACAAGCAAAGTCAATGGGGGAAGCCAGATTCGCTTAACAACCACATGATTCATTTAATTGCAGTGACTCATTTAACAACCATTGCAAAAAAGGTTCAAAATTTGCCTTGCTTAGTAAGGGAAATTCTGGTGCCAGTTGTAGTCATAAGTTGAGGACTATGTGTATTAGCAAATGTTATATCAATTGTTTTACTCTTGTCCTTTGTCTCGGTAATACATTATTACCAAATCATGGCAGAGTGGGCAGTGGTGTTCATGCAACAGTAGGAGTCAAAATATTTTGAATCTAATGGATCTGCAATATAAAAGAAAGATTGCACACATTTAAGGATTTATTAATGTGCAACTGCAATTTCCTAGTAATTGAGGATCATATAGTGATAGAACGTGTATATGTGCTAAGTCACAGTTTCTTTAAACAAGATTCATTGAACAAACCACAGTAGGCTTCAACAACATGCTAAACTTCAGAGAATAAAATTATGCTATGGCTCAAAGCAGTCTGTGAACCCAATCCCAGTATTACTTGGTGAGCTGGTGTAATTCTCACTCGCCAGGAGAAGAAAAACCAGTTGTTTCCAGTTTAGATGTTTAACAAAGCCTAAAAAAAGGCTTCTGCGGTTTGCTTAACCACTCCCACTCCTAGAAGGTACCAGATAGGAATAATCAAGCTTGAATGTTAAGTATTTGCTAGAGGGAACAAAGACATGAAGAACAATTATGAAATAATTATTTGTGATATTTTAAAAGTTTAAATTCGCCACAGCATAAAGTGCTTTTGGCTCATTATTCTTGGAAGCCATAATATGAAATTCCCTTCCTGGTAATTGAATTTTTAATTTTTTTTCTACCGTCTCCAACCCCAGTTTGTTGGGGAAATCTATTTTTGCAGTCTCTCTTTTCTTCACTCTCATGTTAGGGAGTTTTCCTGGAATTTCTTCTGCTGGTGGATGACTGGTCATTATTGAGCGGATTTCAAAGCCTTGTGGGTTTGAAAGGCTGACTTGCTGGCCAATGACCAGCAGAACAAGCTGGGGGAGGGAGTCATTTATTAGACTTTGTACTGAGGGGACCTCTTTCCAATTCTTTGCTCAAGATCTCCAGGGTGTATAGCTGAACGGCTGCCAGAAAACAGTTGTTTACTCAACTGGGAGCTGTGACATTCAAGGTCTCTACTGATTCTACTTTCCCACACACAACTTGTTAACTACATTCCTGGGCTGAGAGGGGCGCAATGGCGTCCAGGAATGTGAGGGGGCTCCCTGTGGCATTCCACATCCATCCTACATCAGACTGCAGAGATGGAGGGTAGCGGGGTGGGGGTTGAATTACAGGAACTGTTCTCTAATTGGAAGGAGGCCAACAAGTGACACTCTGTTATTCAGCAACTGCAGTGTCGGGTCTTTTTTCTTTTTTCTGCTCTGTTTTGTGTCACAATAGTATGGGTGTCTGTTTCTTAAATTTTAACCAGTTTTCAGCAAACCCCTTTATTCATATTCATAGTCATAGTTTTCCCACATCAAAGTTTAGTCTTCATGAATAGGCAATGGATAATTTAACAAGTGGATTCATTCAGATAAAACAGCAATACGCCAGGTTGTTATTTTTTAAAAAAATGGCATGAAGATTAGAATAAATCTTCACCAATCTAGTGACCTCCAGATGTGTAGTTGTCACAAACCCAAACTTGGAGACATAAATAAATTCAGCAATGTAGATGAAATGCAGGAAAACATGGTTTGTTCCAACCATTGTTTTTTAATTAAACACTGACTGGCTTTGTACATCATGCTAAGCCATAAATTACTATTTATGAACAATACTCTCTGTAAAGATAAAAAACATAATGTGAATTGTGAACTTAGGTGTGCTGTGTACTCAACCATCAAGTGTAACTGTTGAATTTTTATATTTAATACTACACATTTTTCATCGGTCACTGTGATCTTTATAGCCACCAGTCAGGATATTCTTAAAATGATATTCAGAGTGAGTTTACTGACTACATTGTTACGCTGATATCAATTAGTTGACTAATCCAGCTTTTTCTTACAGCTGGAGCTTTTAATCTTGATTCTAAGGCAAGAAGACTATGTACTCATTCAACCACTTTTCTTTATAGTTTTATGCTTCCTTGGCTTCTGTAATCCCAGAATCATTTACAAAACTGGGAAGATGCTTTATACAGAATCAGACACTGGCCTGTGTTGTTCAGGATTGCTTTCTCTGGCAGGAATTCTTCAGGTTTTACATAAAGGCCTTTCTCATCTTCTCTGGAGATGTCAGAGAGTGAAATTGGGGCCTGCATACAAAGCATGCCATCTATTTCAGCCTCCTATTTTACATCAGTATTTTTTACGATTGGCAACCAGTTTGCCTGTAACTTTCAATAATTTTCCTGTCCTGCTTGTAGCTTTCTAATTAAGCAGAGGATACAGCTGAGATCTGTGTACTATCTACAGAGCCCACATAGCAAATTGTAAATATCATTGTTGATCCTTTAAAATTACTATATATTGGGAAAATAACTAGAAATGATTTCTCTTGCTTCATCACCTCATGGAAAGCAGGACGTTCGCTGAGCCTCACAGTGGAGAGGATGGGCAATAGGAAAAAAGGATTGGGATGGAAAGACAATAACATGGCTTTCTGGATTTCCATAATAGTCATGAATTTAAAAATACAAGGAAAATCAATAATTTGCAACTTGGCTGCCCTGGCTCCATCTTAGCCAACAATCATCTGATTTATGCCAAGTCTCCTATTCTATCCTGGATTTCTTCCAATTTCCTCACCCTTATTTCTGCATTTGCAGATGGGCATGGCTGTTTTGGCACTTGCTCCACCCTAGCCTTTAATTATATAGTTCCTTTTGGATTCAGCAGCCTCCCTAAATCTGATTCAAGGGTTTTGTTGTTGTTGTTAAAGGTTCAATCTATTTTAGGGTGAATCCACTTATGCAAACATTTCTGCCTGTTCACTGAGCACCAGCTCTTCTTTAGTCTCCACCAGCAAAAGAAGCCCTGGGATTACATTGTACACACAATTTCCCTTTGCTGCAGCTTTGATAAGGTAAGGCAGGATGGTTGAAGCACAGGTTGGATTTGTGAAATCAGGAATGGCTAATTCATAGCTATACCTCCAGTACCACCAAGTGATACAACTGAAGATACATATCTGAACCCTATTTGAAGTGTTTTTAAAATCTATTTTTAGGTCCCTAAATCAGCTTTCCTCAGTCTGATACCCTCTAGATGTTTTAGATTACAACTGCCATAATTCTCAATATCAGCATGCGGATAACTGGACTTGTAGTTCACCATATATGTAGAGGAACAGGGTGGAGAAAGTTATTCTAGTGCCTTGTGGTTAGCATGTTTTGCAAAATGCATATCTGTAGTCCAGAATGCAACTGATTGATTGTATGCATCAAGTCTGTGGTAACTCTTAGTGATCATACACATAGACTTTTCCAGAATGCTCTATCCCCAGATTTGTCTTTCATGTCACCCAACAGAGCACCCATAATCATTTTATTTATTTATTAATCAAATTTATATAGTCATCCATCTTAATATTGGACTCTGGGTGACTCACAAACAGTTATGTGAGTTAAAACAGTTAAAGCAAAACAATATGAACTAAAACAATAAAAACAATATAAACCATAAAATCATATACAAATCTAAAATTCACAGCTGAGGAGAGCACCTCTATCCATAAGTCAATATAGCCATTGCACAAGCTTTTCCTGGAATATCATCTAAAAGCAAACTGGCAACCAATGCCATTCAAGCAGCAAAAGCATAACATGCACTGATTGAGGGAAACACATAACTGCCGATGCAGCAGTGTTTTGCATTCTGAATATTCTACAAGGGCAGCATCATGTAGACCACATTGCAGTAATCCCTATGACAGCTCACTAAGGCACAAGTGACCATGAGCAGGGCTTCCTGGTCTAGAAATAGGCACAATTGGTACACAACATGTAGTTGATCAAAGGCTCTCCTGGCCATGGCTGCACCTGTTCTTCAAACAGGAACTGTATGATCAGAAGGGCCTCCAAATAGTGCACAAGTTTTCTTTGGGGCAGTGTACCTCCATCCAGCACAAGAGATGGAAAGTCCCCAGAACCAGAGGGCTCCAACACCCAAAGCCATTCAGTTTTGCTTGGTTTGAGCCTGTTGTTTCCCATCCAAACCCACATAGCCTGAAGCAGGACCTCCACAGAATCATTTTATGGCCCACCCAGGGTGGAGATGTAAAACTGGGTATCATCACAATATTGATGACTGAGTATTCTCAATTTGAGTCCGTTCATCTTATGCTAGTCATCCTATTTCCTTCCATCTTCCACCATTATAGACTTATCAAGAAAGCTGTGTCTTTGCATAATGAATTCAAAATATGTTAATTTGAACCTGCTCATCTGTACTCAAGTGAGAATTCTAGATTGATTTCCTCTACAATCCATTTATTTATTTTTAGTTATCCATAGTATTATCAGCAGAATTAATCCTACGTCTTCAAAATCCAGCTTTCACTTCTACATGCTGTAATAAGAAAACCCATTGCTTATATGATTCTAATCATTGGTATGAACATGTCATCTGAATATCTTTTCTAAGACCTTCATTGCTGACCTCTACATCTGGTTTCTTTACTGTTGATTGTATGCCCTAACAGATAGAAACTACCTAATATTTTAATATCTTCATTGTCAATTTATTGCACACCTGCAAAATATGTTTGATGTTGAAAAGTAGTGTCAGTTTTAGGTGCTTAATCCACCACCCTTTTCCACTATCAAACAATTATTGTTAAGAAGTATTAGGAAGGATCTTCTAATATTTGATTGAAATCTGCTTTCTTGCCATTTTGTTATTCCTTCTGGAGAGATTAAATCTGCTTTGCCTCCTGTATAATGGACCGCATTTTAGATATAAAAATTGTTGTTGTATCTTAAAAAGCTCTTTTCCAAGTTCAACATTCCAACCATTCCTTAGAGGACTTTCCGATTTTTCTCTACTCCAGCCTAGCTAACTCACTTCATCTTCATTTTCAGCATTGCTCAGTGTCTCTTTGCTATTTGATATGTCACGTAAACTTGCTGGATGATAGTGACTGTCTTCTGGAAATTTCTTCACTGCAACATTCATTTGTCTCCCGTCTGCTTGCATTTGGGCATTTTGACAGATTTTTCTTTTCTTTGTGAAGACTAATGGCAATTGAATTGCTCTCTTTGTTGTTTTTGTTAATGATAGTATGTTATTTGTTCTTCAGTTGTCCTTTCCTTAACTGTGTGTTATGGCCTCTTACAATTTGTCTTGATTAAATTATTACTTATTAGATGTCTTGAGAGTCCCTGTTGGACAGAGAGGCATGGTATATGAATATTTTATATAAACAAATGCCAATAAAAACAACAAGGGACAGGTTTTGTTCTTATTATTCTTCATAAAATTAGTAAACCCAGACCAACCTCACTGATGCATAGAAATGAGCCTGTTTAGCAAGCTCTAAACACTTCTGCCTCTCTGTAGAAAAGACAAGACTATTTGTAGATGTTGAGCTAAGCTCCACACTCTCCAATTAATATTTGTGAGAGCCAATTTACACCTTCTTAGCACACCTTCTTAGTTTCATCTGATTTTATTTTTCAAGGTTACTTAAAAAAAAGAAAAAAAAAGATAGCTTGAAGCAAGGCAGGGCATCCCAAACAGTATCTTTATTTCCAAAGGATGTCTCTTGGCACTAGATAGACCCCAGAAGCATTATTAGAAAATAAGACGGTGCTTTATTAGGAGGTGAATTCTTCTGCTCAAGAAAAATATAAAGGTACGCTAACTGTAGAAATCCAACATATGAATATTAATTATAAGCTGATATTATGTGCAGGTCTAAGATGCTCTCTTGCAGCTAAGGAACAGCATTCTTCTCTCTCTTCAAAAGTATAATTTCTATTGAGACAGTTATTGGTCTGTTACTGGATTGCTGCCTGTCTGCTGGTAAGCTGTTTGTATAGAAATCTTTTCACATAGTCTGTACTATTTTATTGTAGGTAGTAAACTATTTATGAAACTTGACACAGTTTATATATATATATATATAAACAAATAAAAGAAAAAACGAACACCAGGATAAATTAAACCAGTCTGGTTTATTTTATCCTGGTGTTCGTTTTTTCTTTTATTTGTTAACATAATGCCCAGGATTCGCATTTTTAGTATTTTAAAAGACACACACACACACACACACACACACACACACACACACAGGTTTTGCTGGGAAACCTGCTATGGTAGAGGGTACTCTTAGAGGCTTAAGAATATGGTGAGGAACAGGTTTTTTTTGATAATTTAGCATCTTGTAATAACATACTTTCAAAATTCCCACTGACTCAAAGAAATTTTAGGATCTCTTACTGTATGTTAAGCCATAAAGCTGACTACGTGGTGCATTAGTCTGCTCAGACCTTTTGGATATGACTAATGAGTTGTCTCTGGCTTGATTACTCAGATTTGGCACCACTGATTAATGGCCTTAATTCCAGCAGAAGAAACCATAGGGTGAAACTATGGTTTGATTTTACTGTATGAAGATTTAGATTTTGCTTTCTTTCAGGGAAGGGAAGCCAGTGTCAGATTGATTGATTGATTGATTGATTGATTGATTGATTGCCCATCTCACTATCTAAAGCAACTCTGGACTGCACACATTATGTCAAACAAACTTATCTAAAGGAAGCATCAAGAACTCTTTGACAAACTGAAAGACAAAAAGGACAAGTATAAAAAATGGAAAGATGGACATAACCAGCAATAGCTTAAATATGCAAAGATGAAGTCAAGAAAGCTAAGGCTCAGAATGAACTAAGACTTGCAAGAAATGTCAAAAATAATAAAGTTTCTTTCAACATGTAAAAAAATAAGAAAAAAGTCAAGGAAACAATTGGTTCACTAATGGGAATAGATGGCAAAGAAATGACGGGCAGCAGGGCGAAAGCAGAGCTGCTTAATTCATTCTTTGCATCTGTCTTCATGCAAAAGGAAAAAGTAGCCCAAAAACAAAACCATAAAAAACAGACTAGGAATACAATAGGCAAGAAAATGTAAGACAACAACTGTCCACTCAAGATGAGTTCAAATCACCAGGATCAAATGGATTACATCCAGAGTTCTGAAGGAGTTGGCAGACATGATCTTGGAAGCATATGTTTCAAAGATCTTGGAGCACTGGGAAGCTATCAGAAGACTGGAAAAGAGCTGACATGGTTCCCATTTTCAAAAAAGGAAAAAAATGGATCCAGGAAACTACAGACCAATCAGTCTGACACCAATACCTGGGAAGATCCTGGAAAATATAATCAAGCAACAGATCTGTGAATACCTAGAAGCAAGCAAAAGTATAACCAGAACCCAACATGTCTTTGTCAAAGACAGATAATGCCAAACGTAACTTATTTCATTTTTTTAAACAAAGTGACTAAATTAATGGACCAAGGAAAGACACGATAGCAGTCTTCCAATATTTGAGGGGCTTCTATAAAGAAGATGGGGTCAACCTATTCTCCAAAATAACTGAAGGCAAGACAAGAAACAACGAACGGAAACTAATCAAGGAGAGAACCAACCTAGAACTAAGGAGAAATTTCCTGACAGTGAGAATAATTAACCAATTGCCTCCAGAGTTTGTGGGTGCTCCATCAATGGAGGTTTTAAAGAAGAGATTGCATAGCCATTTGTCTGAAATGGTGGGGTCTCCTGCTTATGTGGGGGATTAGACTAGAGGACATCTGGTGCCCCTTCCAACTCTATTATTCAGTTTTGTTATTTTGTTATTCTTTTTATGATCATGTATATATCCATCCCACAAAGCCCAAAGAAAGTCTGGAATGGTATAGGATCTCCTGCCACAGGCAGGGGGTTAGACTAGAAGACTTCCAAGGTCCCAACTCTATTATTCTATGTTCTAATGTAAGCCCTGAGATTATTCCTTAAACACTCATTCTTGCACAACTAAACCAAGTTCATAGTCTACTGTGATGTGCAGACTGGCAATAAATAGATGCAAACTAAAATATTTTGTTTTTGTAATTGTTCCTTCACCATTGTTCTTAAATTTATTCTATTCCATGTTTTAAAAAGACTTACTTCTTGGTTCATTGAGCAGGTTCTGAGAGAAGTGGCTGATTCATTTCTTACTTTGAAACCAATTATTACAGTTTTATTGTTTTGTTCTGTCAGAAGTAAGTCTTCATCCTGGTTCATCCAAGCCGGGAATAAATAAGCAACATGGCGACTGCTTTGGGAAGATGGTTACAGTTTATTGCAGAAGCAGAAAGATGGTTCTTCAGGAAAGAGCAGAGGAGAGAAGAGGCTGAGCACATGGGCAGTAGCTTTTTATACCCTCTCTAGCTTTTTGTTTGGAATAGTTTCCTCTTCCTGTGGCATGAACTTTGAACTGAGTCTGAGTGCTTTTCTAGGCCTTAGTATCTGTGGTTCAGTCCTATTATGTCCCAAAAGTCATCTCCTGCTTCCATGGGGATGGGGCTAATGAGTCTTAAGAGTTTCTTTGTCTTCTTGAGCTTCCTGGCTCCAACCTTCCTGATGGTCTTACATCTGCATTTGTATAGGGCTGGCTACTGCTTGGGGCAAAGAGATGAATTTGGGGCCAGGTTTGGTTTCTGCTTTTCAAAAAATGCTTTTCAAAATCCTTTTGGTGAAAAATATATTTTCCTGCCTTTTTAATATTTCCTTCTTTGGGCTAACTTCCCTCAGTTCGTTTGCAAAAGATTCTGTTCCTTTTTCTCTCCCACATTTCTTATCAGGATACAGGAGACTTCATCAGTTAAAAAAAGTTAGATTTTAAGCAGGTGATTAGAGTGAAGCCAGTAGATCCAGACCTGTGGGAAGGAAATGAGCCTTTCCTTCATGGGCATTGGGTAGTTTTCGTAAGACTGTGTGAATCTAAACCTCTGCTGCTGGAGAAAAAACCTGGAGCTGGTGGGAGTGCCTACTTTGTCCAACAAATATGCCATTGCATAGGTTAAGGAGACTACTATCTATGTAAGGATCCACAATAATAAATCTATTGATGTTTAAGGCACTGCAAGGTTTTATTACTTTGGCCAAAAAAGAGTAATCCCTCTTGAAACTTTTGACAAGAACACATCACACTGGAAAGTGTTTCTTTCCAAACAAGACAAATCAACCAGCAAATGTCCTCAGAAGAGATTGTGAAGAGTCACAGAGTCAACAAAATCTTCAGCTTCCCCCTTACTCCCCTTTCCCTTTTATGATAAGGGTTAATGACACCTTATTTGGGGCCTCTTTTCACCATGTTTAGATTTTAGATATGACCACAGACTCCTTTCCTTCTTGATCTGTAAATATACCAAACACCTTTCCTCTGATTCATTGGCCAGTTGAGTTTTATTTTGAGATATATATATTTCTTCTAGTCAAACATTGGCCCCAACTCCAGAACATCCTGGTGCCAAGGAACATAATAGATATGCCTTATCTCAGACACCACAATCTCAGACTGTCCCTTACTTCTGTGTGGGGTTGTGTTTTTTAAAAAATTGTTTGTAACTTTTCTTCTTTGCTTGGCGTAAAGGGATCTGCCTCTGGCTGCCTTTTAAACTGTCACAGGAAATGCAGTAAGGGCAGGGGTCAGCCAGCAGTCCCTCCCATGGGGGACCCTTGTACACATAACACAGGGACTTGTTTAACTCTGAAGGAGGGAGACGACCAGGCATTTCCTGTTTATGTGACTTAGCAATCCTCAGAACAGAGGGGGAGGGAGGCAACTGTGATGGCTTGGAGTGGTAGCAAATTAACCAAGAGGAAGCGTAGCAGTCATATGTGCGACTCAGCATTCTGCCAAGGAGGAATAGAGGAGGAAGGATTTGCAAATGAACCATTTTATTTGGATAGTTTCTATTTCAAACATGCATGCTTATAGAACCTGCATTGATAGCAAGATGCCAGATTATGAGCATGATTTATGAAGGATAGTGACAAGATAGGGCCTGTGCAGAATAGGATGATTAGGAGAAAGGCCTCAAAATAGAGCCTTCAAGGGAAATGGTAAAAAGAACTAAGCATGTTTATGACAGATGAGATGAGGTATTAAAAACACATTTCCAATATTTCTGCAGAAGATGGTGCAAACATCTCTGCTCTAAAATTTAGGACCAATAGGGGGGAATGATAAGAAAGCAGATTTGAGCTGAGTATTAGAAGAAGCTTATTGAATTAATAGTGGATAAAATTGCTTTGGGAGTGATGGAAGATTCTTTACCATGTGGTAACCTGTCAATCAGGAGTGTTTGCACAGGTGGACATGGGGTAAAACAAGGCAAGATGATGGTCATGATTGCACAACCAAAGCCCCGGTCCCTTTTTAATGTCCATTGCATGTTAAACAGAATAAAACTGGGGTTCATCTAGTTGATCTTCATGGTATCTTCCAATACTACACTTTTTTGTTCCTATGCATTGCATAGCACTATTTAAAATTTTGAAAATTTTAAAATATTGAGGCATGCCTTGAACTGTGATAACATCGTGTAGAGCATTTTCCCTTTCGGATCTTTAATCAAAAGAGCATCCACTGTCTTTGTTTTTAAATCAGTGCAGGATGGGCTACTGAAAGTTAAATGAAAACTGTATATGAAGAAAAGAAAGAGACAAGACTTCAAAAATGAGTCATGATTGCAGGAGGCAAACAACCAAGGATGCCATTATGGAAATACTAATGTCGTAAGCAAAAATTCATTTTCGTGTACTGGGAAGCTATTATATAATTCTGAAAATCAGATTTTTAAAACCTTTCCTCTGTCATAAATGTAGCACTTGGAGGTCCTTTCTCCCCTTGAATCCAAACATGGAATAAGCCTTTATAACCTGTCCCCATTATGCTGTCTTATCTAACCTACACTAGAGGCATTCTTACATCATTGAGTGTTAGTATTTTTCCTCTTAAACATGTACATTCAATGGCAGAAGCATCCAACCCTGTGTATCATCTGTATGCTTTGCTACAAATCATTTTGGAGGCAGGGTTTTGGAGGATGGCTCATAGTAGGATAAGATCAGCCTGATACCTATTAGCCTCTCCAGGCTCCTTTTAGGCATGTCCTTTCCTCTTTGGTCATTGGATATTCTCCTCCAGAGCTATTTTGTTTCAGAGACTGGAAAAGACCAGAATGGAAAACTCTTTCAAACCAGGCTTTCCTACAATATTGCCATGTTGAAGACAGCTGATCCACAAACTCCAGGAAGTGGAGGGTAAAAAAGAAAGCAGGTTTAAAAGAGCAGAGTCTTTCCACTGAACTACACCTCTTGAAGTCTGCTCAACAGCTGATTCATGAGTATATCATACTTATAGTTGCTAGACTAAGAAAACCGTTTTTCATGGCTTCTAGAGAACTTGAATGTAAGCGTATGACTCAATTCTACCTATCAAATTACAACTGAACAATTTGTGCTCCTCAAAATCTTAGATGTTGCCCACCAGACCCTTCCAAAACATAGATCCAAATGGAGAAGTGGGTTGTTTTTTTTCCTACTTGTACCTAAGCCTGGAATGAACAAAATCACTTTTTCCAAAATGTCCCCATAAGGCTATCTTCATCTTATCCTCAGTCCACAAGTGAGACATATTTAAATTATCCTTAGCTGAAATGATGTTAAATAATGTCCCCCACTTAAACTGACTGCACCCAAAAGCAACTACAAGTTGAATAAAATACCTTGCATTTCATCCACGTGGAAGCCAGGAAAGTGTGACTCAGGTGACTCAAGAAGTGTGGAATCAGAGGTGCTTATTGGCTTCAGGTGTATGGTACAGGCAGACCACATTCCCTCTGATTCCCCATCAGTCTCATCTGTTGTTGTTCAGCTATGGTCTCCCTACAGTGCGAGACACAGCAGCATCTGAAACATAAAGAAAATGACCTGAAATGGTGTGATATTGAGATGATGTAACATCATAGCTCTGTATAGCTCCGAAATGACCAGAAAATCTCACTCCAGCTGCCTCTTGAACAACACGGAGAATCTCAAAGTTGGCATTTAGTGCCTTAGTAAAAGTGCTCTTTGGGACCCTTTTTTCATGATTCTGACCAGTATATTTTTTTTAAAAAAAATATTCTATTTGATTTGGAAAGGAATGAGCTGTTTGGAGGAGAGACAAAGGAAGGACCCTAGAGATGATGAACAGAATCCTGTGACTAAATCTAGTCTGTTCCTACTGCAGTGCAGTGATGGATGGATATTTTTTCTTCTTCTCTCAGCTAGTCATATGCTGAAGAGGGAAAGCAGCCAAGCCAAAAGAATCAAATACTTTTGTATAAATTGCTTTACTTGTTATGCCCTATGCATACATGACCAGGACAGCACTATTCAATCAGAACAGAGACAACAGGATAGGGATCAGCAATGAGGGCTATACATTTTGTACTGTACAGGTATAATCTGCTAACTCAAGGGTGGAAAGATAACAGTTGAACGGAGCAGTGAGGAAAGGCTCAAAGCAAAACATATTTTACATATTTCAAGGCTGACCTTGGATGGTGGCAGCATGAGGAGTAAATGCTTTTGACCCAGTTACAGTTAAAGATGACTTAACATGATGGGGACAAGTGGAAGGCACCACCGTGCACCATTGGCAGAAAAAAATATGTGCACATCAGTGCTTGACAAGGTATGTGCCATAATTAGGTACAAATGGGCACAGGGCCTAAGTTGGAGCCTTGAAGTAGATCGTGCTAATCTTAAAGGTCAAACTCTGGGGAGCATTCTCAAGGTATGAAGAAGGACTTCCTGGTGACGACAAGCTGAATGTTTACTCTCAAAGCCTTTGGAGCCTTGAGCAGTTTTTTTCTATATATTTTCTTTGTTTGTCTTGGCTTTGAATGTGATCTTCTCTCTGTCCTTGGCTGCTAATGGTATCTGTGGGATAGCCTGTGGTGATGCAAGTTGGAGAAATACTTTTGACTTGGGATACTGAGAGAAAAAGTCTTGCAAAGAGTTAAGAACGTAGTCATGAAAGTTGCAAAGGAGAAATGTTATTATGTGAACAACGGGTACTCTGAGTCTGCCTGAAATATCACTGTGCAGAAAAAAAAATTTCCTTTCCTCAGTGGTAGGCATATTGCACTAAGCCAGGGTGGGTGACCACCAGCCACAGGCCTCATGCAGTTTCCAACTCTATTTTTGCAGCCTCTACAATTCCCCTGAACTGCATTGCCAAATCTGGCTGCAAAATTATTCTTTTCTTGGCATGATCTTCTCTTGCAGTTTCTCTCTTGATAATTTAAGCTGTAAAATTGGGTCTTATAAAACATGGCACATCTATTTTCTTTTAAAAATAAACATAACCAATCGAAGCCTCTAATAAGCTAGCCTCATAAAAATATAATTGTACTTACCTACTTATATACCCATCATTCTATTCCCTTATGGCAACATTATGCAGAGGCAGAAAAGGAATAAGAAATAATAAGCTATTGAAACTAAAAGCCTGAGAATGTATTCACCTTCTTTGGTGCTCCTTATAATTAACTTAAAGATGAATTCTTGGACTTTCCCACTATTCCAAGAATTTCAGGAAGGGTCTGCAGTCCAAGAACAGAGGCACCTGCTTTACCTGCAGAAGCCCCTAATTTTAGACAGACATATATAGTCATCATATTACAGGTAATCCTCACTTAGCAACTCTCTCATTTAATTGTCTATCTGTAGGTACAATGGTGATGAAAAAGTAACTTTGTGATCAATCTTAGCATTTATGAACTTTGCAGGTCTGGTAAAGCAAAGGAAAGCTGAAGTAAGATCAAAAGCACATTTGTAGTTTCCCATAGCAACAGTTTCACTTAATGACCTGGTAGCCAATCCCAATTGTATTTGCTAATCAAGGGTTACATGTATGTCCTTTTAGGATAAGGAATATTAGGGAATACGTAGAACAGGAATAAACCAAAAAAATTAAGAGCATAAAAATGAAATATAGCTAAAATTGGTTGATACCAATATCATTCACTACACTTCATAATATCATTTTGTACTTGCAAACCATTTTTGCTTGCACCACTTCTATGTAAGACTTTATAAATTGCCTTTTGTAGCTTCTCTTTGATCATCTTTTCAATTCCATTCTTCTTCTTCTTCTTCTTCTTCTTCTTCTTCTTCTTCTTCTTCTTCTTCTTCTTCTTCTTCTTCTTCTTCTTCTTCTTCTTCTTCTTCTTCTTCTTCTTCTTCTTCTTCTTCTTCTTCTTCTTCTTCTTCTTCTTCTTCTTCTTCTTCT
>NW_015386871.1:914146-943018 GCF_001527695.2 Protobothrops mucrosquamatus
ACGGAATACTGCATTCAACTTATTTTTACATTTTTCCTGACATATGCTAATTTCACTTCCATATAACAATGCAGGTAAGAGCACTCTCTTATAAATAGTCATTTTCACCATTTCCAATAAATATTCATTCCTCACAGCAGACCACATTCAGTTCACCACCTTTCCATCAACATTTGCATACTTTAACACTTCTCCATCCATTTTTCCAATCTTTAGTAAATATTCTAACAGAGTACATAAATTCATCTACATGGTCCATTTATTTTTGCCATTTATGTATAATATGCAGTTTCACCAATTTTCCCTTTAATATTACCTTGATCATCAATATGGTGTTTTTCAGATTCATGCTCCTCTTTACCTCTTACAGTCTGTATATTCATAGCAAATTATTTGGTTTTCAGGTAACAATAAAGCATCATGTGCATATAGACATCAATATATATTTATGTTTCCAACTAACTCATCAGTGGCATTTATGACAGAGTTGGATGGGTTAAGCTGATTAAAGAAGTATAATGCTGTCACGTTGCAAACCACAGTCCTTTTGTAGATGCACCATCACTTCACACACATGTCCAAGAGAGGCAGATGTTGCAGGTTAATGGCATAATCTCACTTTTCTCTTTGGGACAACTGCAGGAGTCCTCCCATTTTTTTCTATAATACTAATCATTTTCTGATAAACATTTTTTAACCTCTCTTGCTTCATTACAGGTAGTCCTTGACTTATAATGGTTCATCTAGTGATCGTTTGAAGTTACAATGGCACTGAATAAAGTGACTAATAACCATTTTTCACACTTATGATCATTGCAGCATGATTAAAATTCAGATCCAGCACGATTAAAAGTTTTATCAGAAAATTTCCCCCTCTTTGTATTTAAAAGAATTGATTATTGTCTGCATTAAATACAAGTACAGAAATAAAACATGGGTGTACCTTGATATTTATGGGATAGGTAGAAAACTCTCCCTTTCCGTGTGTGCAGTTCTTCACTTATACCTTGCTTTGTACCCGATGGGACTGGAAGCAAGGTCTTACTCTATATTTCAGGTGGGATACTGGTGCCCGTTTTGCACTAAGCCAAGTTTTGTTTAACCATGTTTTCTTGAATGATTAGGATTACATAAAGGACCCTTACATGATGGGCTACAAATACAATTGTGATACTTGCCCAATATTTAAAATTAGAGCCACCGTCCCACACACATTGTGGCTGTGCATTTATGAACTCAGCCAAAATAAAAATTTGAGGGGAAAAAGAAGGAAGGAAAGACTTGATTGTGAAGTCATGAATTGCCCAGTGATAATTTTAAGAAGGAATATAAAATGATTGCAAGGGCAATCAAATGTGCACCAACTTGGGGCTGTGACAATATCAGGTTGCAATCTTCCAACTGCTGCTGGATGAAAAAGCAAACAATTGTTTGTTTGCTATTTCCCTCCTTTTAAAAATATACAATCAATCTGGTGTCCAGAAGTGTCTCTATTCATAGGCAAAAGGCACAGATTTTTTTTGTTGCTAAAGGACAAAGACAGAAACTAGACAACTTGTTATTTATTAAGCAGACTGTGTATCTGCATCTATATGGTGAAATTTGAATTGGCCTAATAATAGTAATTGCCTAAATATGGATATTCAACTGTTTTCTTCTTGCCACAATCTATCATTCTTTCCTCATCCCCCTTCTCTCTGCAAATACAAAAATAATGAATTAAGGAGCCAATATTAGGAAAAATCTTCTACGTAATAAAAAGTGATCTCTACTTCTTTCTGTGTGGAAACTTTCTGGTCTTATTTTCCAGTCTAGTGGAAGAACAGAATTGGTTTTATTGCATAAAACAAAGCTATATGGGGAAATGTTATCCTAAACGTTCTTTCGTCAGGATAAAACTCAATAATAGAATGGAATTTACTTCTGAGTTTAATGTACTTAGGATCTTGCTTGCAGATAATCATGGACAGATTTAAGAAATATTTTATTATATAAAACTGCAGCAATTCTGCTTGCTATTGAACATAAGCAGAGTCTTGTTGGATTCCATCTAGAATTCATGCCTATTGGCTCTTTGGAACAAAGATGCAGTTGAATTCAAGGAGTTGTCCTTCTCTATCAGATGATGCTCTGGCTAAATGTTGTCCTTATATTTAGTCCTCCCAGCATTTCTGTATTTCCTGGTTTTTGTTAAGCTTGACCTCCAGTGACCATGAATGCATCCTCTTGCTGTGTATTTGGAAACAACATATGGAGAGTTTGATACTGCTTTTTTCCCAGGTAGTTTGTTGTTAAATGGGATGCCACTGCCGAAGCCATTGTGTTCTTCTACCAATCTACCTTATCAGTAATGTGTATTGAGGTGGGAGGGAATGGGATATCGCAGTTGCTCCACTTTGTAGCCCCGTGAGATCCTGCTGAGTGAGGTGACCTCACTGCTAGCAAAGGTACTAAACATAGAATTATTGACATGTCAGCCTAAGGAGAAAACACAATCGCAACCAGACTGTTGCTAGCAATTTTAATCTTTCTCTCTCTTTTTTTTAATGCAAGGGAAGAGATGTTTGTTTTGGCACAAAACTAAATGAATGTAAGGGGCATTCAGTCTTAGCTGCCAATTGAGCACTGACTGGCTGATAGTTCTTGGTGCTCAATTACTAGCCTAGAAAAGCGAATGCTGATTAAATGTTGGTTCTCCATGTGCTTTGTAAACTTAAAGTGCTCATGTTGGTTAAATGTTGGTTCTCCATGTGCTTTGTAAACTTGGTGCTCATTCCCATTACATGGGAATAGTCAGAACTGCTCAACCAATTCCAGCTGAATTTGAATTATGACTCGAGACTTAGTAGGTATTGGCAAGGCTGGCTATCTGAAAATGCTGTATGAGGAAAGTATGAGCAGGGTGCAAATGCCCTGGGGAAAATACTATTACTTCTTTAGTTTTCAGCAAGAAAGACTAACATGTGCCTTGCAGTGAATTCTTCAGACTTCAGTGGTAAGAGTGGAAAAATAAGTATTTAAGCGCACAAACATGGGTAGATGGAAATATTAGCCCTCCACTCCCTCTCTGCTCCTTCCCTCCCCCATCTCTAACTGGTAAGCCTGAAGAATGAGGTAGAGTTGCAGATCTACAGTAAATATAGCTAGGTATTTCAAAACAAATAGCTCTGGTCAATTTATTAACATATTCAGCTACTGAAGCCTGTGAGGCATTGCCTGTTGTAGAGTAAATGAATAACAGCAAAGTGGCAGACCATGACCCACACTGGAGAATTTGTGTGTGCATTTCAGGCCATGATTCTTGGTAGCAAAATAAAAGCATGATGAAATTATTCCAGCTTTTAATATAGCAAATTCTAAAGGTGATCTCAGCAACAAACTAAACTACCTGGCCTCCAGTGTGGCCCAAGATGCTGTTAGATATCATGCACTTCCATGAAGCCAGTTACTCATACAACTCAAAATTACAATAGCCTTGCCAAACCCAATGCCTCCCTGATGTAGAAGGCATCAGGGGAAGAAAGACTAGTCCACATGTTTGATTTAATGGCAGTTGTTAAAGTATATAGAATTAAGCAATGGCTGGTGGTAAATTTTTGGCTACACTCTTGTTAAAACAACAACAACAACAACAACAACAGCAAAACTATTATATTGTCTAGGGTGGTGCAGCGAGTGGAATCCAAATTCTGTAGTTCAGTGAAATTTTTATTAAGATCCATCCAAATAATACAAAAAACAAGCTTCTAAATTCTCAAGAAATATTTACCAGGCAAGCTGCTTTAAGAAATTAAGTTACACGTTAATAAGCCATGATGTTTGCAGTTTGAATGAATCTTTGAACTGAAAACAGTCACCTTCAAATGGTATTGGTATCAGATTTCATTTTCCCTTTAGGAAAGAGGAAAATAGCTGTTCTCCCCAATTTTGAAAACACAAAGATTGTAGTCCCTGGTCTATTACCTTGTCCAACAAGCCTTGGAGTAGAGACAAATATTGTTCAGTATCTCAAAAAAACTAGATAATATTTGCAGTTGAAGTACCACATATAAAATCAACAAAGACAAACTTTATTGCATTTTCTAGCTTGAAGAATGGCTTAGATTTTCCACTGCATGAAGCTAAGCACAGCCATATATTGTTATCCATGACTTGCCTTTCATATCACTGAAACCATGTTTTGTGATCACAGTTTATTGAATAATTCATAACTGGTGAAATTCATACCACATGCTAAACTATAAGCCAACTTCCAAACTGGTCAGTGCAATGCATGAATCTACTCTCTATGCTAGTGGTTTTAAAAGGCACGGGTGTAATGGTTAAATATCTGGCAATTGAAATGGAAGGTCAATCTGCACAACCCCCAAGAAGGCAGGCATGCTATCATGATCCAAGCCCACAGGCATGTACAGAAGTGGCAATGCTTGGATTTTGATCCCTCCCTGTCATCGTGTAGATTTTGCCATCCTGCCCCATAGTGAATAAAAACTATTGATCTTTTCTCAAGGACAGAACATAGAAAATCAACTCTGCCCATCTTTTTCTGCTATGTGGAATGTGCAGTTTGTGGCTTTGTGCACACATACTATTGCGTCTGTGGCTGGAACTAGATATGTGTATGTGATGTTTTTTAGAATGGAGGATGAATGGTTGACGAAAAGCAAAGAGTTGCCTATTGGTTGCATACAGCTTTGATATAGATAGATAGATAGATAGATAGATAGATAGATAGATAGATAGATAGATAGATAGATAGATAGATAGATAGATAGATAGATAGATAAAATTAATTCTGCCTCTTTCAGAGATCAGAGATTGATAATTCCCATATACCCTGTGTGTCAAATTAAATATGATAAGAGAAGATTGAGAATGAATACCATTAGTTGAGGGGAAAGGAGCAGCTTGGAAAAGATTGTGAAAGAGCTTGAGTGGGGAAACCACAAAATAAATCAATCAATAAAACCCCACATCCCTACATTCTCCAAATGATGCATTTTTAAAATTATTTCTATCATGTTCCTCCTTATCTTTACTTATAGGTTGTGATGGTGCTGAAAAAAGTCAGATCCTTGCATTTATGACTGATGCTGATGTTTATCACCATTGCAGCATCCCCACCGTGACGTGATCAGAATTCAGATGCTTGGCAACTGGCATGTATTTACGAGGATTGCAGCCTCCCAGGGTCATGAGATCACAATCTGCAACCTTCCCTCCTGGCTTCCAACAAGCAAAGTCTCCCAAAAATGGGGAAACCTAAATTTGCTTAAATGACCGCATGATTCACTTAATGACTACAGCAAAAAAGATCATAAATTTGGGCACGACTTACTTAATGACTGCTTTGCTTAGCCACAGAAGTTCAAGTCTCATTTGTGGTCATAAGTTGAGGACCTACCTATATTTTAAGCTAAAAACACCCAATGTTGTCAATTTTCTTTGTAAGGAGATGCTCTAAGCCCTTTATTTTTTTTTCCTTTGCAACTTTTCCAGATGCAGATTGGAATAGGCTAATGTGGAATTTATTTTATTTTATTTATTTATTTATTTAATCATGACATTTGAAAGCATGCATTTATGGTTGGTCTAATACAGGAGTTAGGCAGCCAATACATTTAAATATTGTAAATAAATATTTTATATCTTTGGCTGAAAAAACCTGGATACTTCTTTATATATCTGGTACCATCTAGTTTTTGTTTGGATTTCTGCAGTCTAACCCTAATGTAAAGCAAGAGGCAATGAGCATTGCACAGAATTGAACGGAGCCAATTCAAGCAACGCTGGAACAGGCCTTGTTCAAAACACTGGAATAAACCTATTGTGGACTGGACAGTAGAGGGTGCTGTTGACCTGGATTAGGTATACTGTGAAATTGAAGATGGCATTGCATCAGTTCAGTCAGTGCTTTTGTGGGTCTTGGAATTTCTGAAACAGACTCTTCCCTTAAAAGGAAAAAAATGTGAATATTGGGCAGGCTGGTTCTCCATCCTTTTTCCCTTCCCCTCTGTGGTGAGAAATCTGATTTCCATATGGGCTAAATATGGGGGTAGGAAGCCACCTTGTGGCCTAAATGGACCAATGTAATTTTTTTTTATTGTAATAGTCCATTAGCTGTTCCAGAATAAAGTGGAATTAGACAAATATAATAGATTTAATAGGGATGTATTGATGAAATGACTAAGAAACAATTCTTATCAACTACTTTATACTGTTTTGGTAAGCAACCAAATTTTGGCAGTTAGTAAAGCACATCAATTCCTCTATTTATTTTCCTTTTACAATATTTCCTGCAAGCCCTCTGCTGTTCGAATCTGGAAACAGTCAGAAGGCATAGTGTCTGTATATGTGTACAGAATGCAAATGTTTTGAATAGTTCATTTGTTTTACAAGGTAAGGGGCAATATTAATTGTTCCTCCAGGGAAAAACAGGAATGAAATCAAACTTGTTTGAAATATCAAGTCACAGTATGTCACATTACCTTTAAATCTAAACTTCAAATAAAAAAAAGGTTCCTTTAAAGTTTGGATTTTGTAAATCTTTTCTTAATTCTAATATCCTTTCCCAAGATATTTTATTTGGAAATTGGTATGAAACTTTCAAAGACATCCCATATGGTGTTTTCTTAAGGGGAGCACGAGGAAAAGGGAACAATACATCAAGTGGAGTGCTACATTTGTCTAATAAAACAATGATGAGACTCGTAACACCTGATTACTTCCTATATATAAGTATTCTGTGGTAATATAGACTAGTAAGTTTTATTTTCCATTTGAAGGGTGTAACCTTCTACTTTGCCTTTCAAGATTTCTCTTTACTTTAGTGGATGTCTTACATTTTCCTAGAAATTAAATACCTTTTTCTAACCATTCTAGAAGAGACCTTGCTCACCTCTTGGGCCTAAGCTTTTCAAGAGTATTGATTTGAACCTTTCACTGCACTTATGTGACATCTTGGAGGCCAGTAATTGCTTACATAATAGAGCTATGCCTAATTATCTTAATCCAGATTTTCTCTTCCCTCCCCCACCCCAAATTCAGGAGAAAAAAGAAGCTGGCAGGAACTGACTGGTTTACTGTTTGAAACCTAGGCCCATTTTGAAATGTGGATGGAATTTGAGGAAAGTCCAAAATCAAAGCAGTAAGCTCTACAGTGACATTTTTCCACCAGGTACATATGCAGACTTGGATATGGGCTGACATTGTGGTGTAATGAAAATAATCTTACACTTAACACCACAAAAACTGAAGAACTTATAATTGACTTTAGGAGGAAGAGAGATGTACATCTACCATTGTACATAAATGGTGAAGAGGTGGAGAGGGTTGGTAGTTTTAAATTTCTGGGCACTTATATTTCGGAGGACCTTTCATGGACTATGAATGCTAACATGCTTGTGAAGAAGGCACAGAGGAGGCTGTACTTCCTGAGAATGCTCAGGAAGATAAATTTATCTCAGCATCTACTCCTGTCCTATTATCACAGCACCATTGAGAGTGTCCTGACATACGGCATTCTTGCATAGTATGGGAGTAGCTCTGTAGTGGATAAAAAAGCTCTACAGAGGATTATTAAAACTGCCCAGAATATTATTGGACTCCAGCTACCAGCTCTGGATAACATCTTTGAATCTCGTTGTTTGAGGAAGTTGCATAACATTCTCAGAGACTCTTCCCATCCTGCCTACAATCTTTTTGGACTGTTGCCTTCTGGCAGAAGATACAGAATAATTAAAACTCGAACCACACGTTTTCTGAATAGTTTTTATCCCAGAGCTGTAATTGCACTCAACAACGAACTAAAGGGCCACCATCAGTGAACTGTTGGACAGTATTACTTGGTCTGTTGTGTGTATGTTGGGGGATTTTAGGGGTGGGGATTACGGTGGGGGGAGTGTGTTGGGGATTATGTGTGTGGGACTTGGTTTTTGGGTGTCAAGTAAATTTCGTTGTATATGTATACTATGTACACACATACAATGACAATAAAGTATTTATTTATTGGAGATGTCAAATACTTCGGTAACACTAGTTGAAAGTAGTTGTCTCTGAATTATTGGATCATTTTTGACATCTCTCCCCAGCCCTAACCATGCATCTACCTATTAGTTACACATACACAAACACAAACATATGTAATTTCTGTTAAACTATCAGGAGCAACATATGATGATACAGATATTAAGCGTGGACAGAAGATTCAAAGCCTGTCCTGATATATGAATGGCATACTGTTGCATGAAATTAGTACATGTTAAGTTGCATGGATGCATATTTAGAAAGAATGCTTATTGTTGAGATGCAACACATCTCACCATAGTGGAAATGACTGACCTATGGACCCATTTAGTATTAAGTTTGGGAAAAAAAACTACCACCTTTCAAATCCTTGAATTTCTTTTGTGCCTTAATTGAATGAATCTTTATACCAAACATGAATTGGAAAGCTCTTCATAGAGGAAGTTTGGACTATCTAAGTTGAATACATTGCTGTTCTAGTGGTGAGCAACTTTAAATAGTATGTATCTTGTTTTAAAAGTAGGGAAGGATTTCCCACTCCATTTCTGGCAGCAAAATAATTTGGGGTGGCCCTGAATGGGAACCACTAATGTTATGGTGAAATTTTGTTTGCAATTCAGCAGTAATGGTTAGATTTTAGTTGGGTTTTCACTTGGGTCCTCCTTTGTCTAGACCAGGGGTAGGCAACCTTGGCTCTTTTATGACTCATGGACTTCAATTCCCAGAATTCCTGAGCCAGCATGGCTCAGCTTGGAAACCTCTCCCTTTCCCCTCAGCATGGCTGGCTCAGGAATTCTGGGAGTTGAAGTCCACGAGTCATAAAAGAGCCAAGGTTGCCTACCCCTGTTCTAGACCAAGGTTTGTAAGGTCCCTTCTTCTGGCGTTGATGTCTGATGAGATGATAGCCATGCTCCAATGTACAGGTAGTCCTTGACTTACGACCACAACAGAGCCCCAAATTTTGTTGCTAAGCGAGACATTTGTTAAGTGAATTTTACCCCATTTTATGACTTTTCCTGCTATCATTGTTAAGTGAATCACTGCAATTGTTAAATTAGTGACACGGTTGTTAGGCGAATCTGGCTTCTCCATTGATTTTGCCTGTTAGAAGGTTGCAAAAGGTGATCACGTGACCCCTGGACACAGCAACGGTCATAAATATGAGCCAGTTGCCAACCATCTGAATTTTGATCACATGTTCACGGGGATGCTGCAATGTTCATAAGTGTGAAAAATGGACATAACTCATGTTTTCAATGTAACTTTGAACAGTCACTAAACAAATTGTTGTAAGTCGAGGACTACCTGTATTTATGACAGTTGCAGGACCCCAGAGATAAGTGATCATCATTTGCAACTTCCCAGCTGCCTTCCAACAAGCAAAGTCAATAGGCAAAGCCAGATTTGCTTAACAACAGCATGATTTACTTAATAAACGAAGCAATTTGCTTGACAACTGTGGCAAAAAAGATCATAAAATTAGGCATGACTCTACCACCTTACTTAGCAATAGAAATTCTGGTCCAAGTTGTGGTTGATGAGAACTACCTGTAATTGAAATACAATTAACATTAAGGCTAAATGAAACATTGCTAACACACTTCTCTTATAGCCAAATTAGAAATTTCTGCTTTCAACATTTGGAGGAACTTTGGTGGAAAGCATTTTAAGGTTAGGGAGTTAAAACAAATTTTGAAAGCCTATCAAAGCCCCAATCTATTTCAACAACTGTAACCCAGACAAGGGAGAATTGTTTTGTTTCTTTCTCATGCTTTCTGCTTTGCCAAGATGGAGATGGTGGGCCAATCTCTTAAAATTGCATGTATTCATACCCTTTGAGCCATGTCTGAACATAGTTGCTGACAATTAGGAACATACTTTTTATCATTGTGAAGCAGGAAATACAGATCTGTAATATAAAACTTTTACGAGGGTTAAAAAACAGAGTATGCTCCTCAGAATTCACTCCCAAAGCTGTAATGGAATGTCAGTAGAATATGGAACCATTACAGAAAAGGCATCTCCATGTTGGCAAAGCAGAAAACATGAGAAAGAAACAAAACAATTTTCCCTTGTCTGGGTTACAGCTGTTGAAATAGATTGGGGCTTTGATAGGCTTTCACTCCCTAACCTTAAAATGCTTTCCAAGAGTCCTAGTTTTTTGATCTTGGGTATTTCGAAGGGCTGAGAGAAAGGTTAGCGAGAAATTCTGGCTCCACCCAAGTGTGACATGGCCCCAACCACGGCACATTCCCATCCCACTTTACCCTGGGTGTCTTGTCAGTAAATGCCAGAAGTTCTCATCTTGCTTTACAGGGATGACCCTGAGATCTCTTGCTGTATACACCAGAGAGGCTATGTTCTTTTCCGAGTGTGCTTTCAGCATTGCTTTTTGTCATGGGTGGGCTGTTGCTTCCTGTGTTCTCATCCTCTCTATGACAGTGATAAGTAGCTCTTATTTCCCCCACAAAGACACACTAAGAGTCCAGTTTATGCTCTCCTTTGAAAGGAGCTGACCTTGAAAAGGCCATGCAGAGCACCCTGCTGTTGCTCAAAAAAAGGGAAGGAAGAAAGCAATCTCTTTCTGCATTTGCACATCCAGTTGAAGGATATTAAATATTTATTTGGGGCCTATGGAGAATGTCAACACATTTCCTAGACGCAGAAGTCATTAGTCGTGTGGTATTGTATAGTGTACTGAAGGAAGAAACCGGCTTCTCAATGAATTCTTTCCTGAATTCATCTAGCTGCCAGCAGATACAACTGCAGTGTCAGCTAGAAAATTTCTGTGGAACACAGTACAGCAAGATTTGCCTCTGAACACAAAAAAAAACCTATTTCATTTGCTTTATTTACATGGCATTTGCTGATCTACTTACATTTTTAGAGAGCCTTCCTCTCCATAATTTGAATTTTGTGTTTCAATGTGTGCAGTGTTTGCACACTGGGGTCCGCAAGTGACAGTTCTATTAACTGTTGTGAGTGTCCCCAACAGGGTATTCAGAAGTGCTAATATGCCCACAGATATTTCCATAGGTGCCAGCCAGCCTCCTGGCCCCTTCAGAATATTTTTTTTAAAAAAAATATATTAAGAAAACAGGAAACCTCCAGCCTCCAGCATAATCTTTATTTTCAGGAATACTTGTGGCATCTTAAACAATAAAAAAATGATGGATGGTTGTTGACCATTACTTTATCTGAAAATGTGCCTACTTGTCCAAATAAAATATAAAAGGTGAGGTGGGTTGGCTTGTGGGGGAAGCCTTGGAGCAGTGGTCCATGACCCAATGGGAGCTGCTTATCAACCGGTGGTGCTTATCATGTAGCTCAGGAGAATGAATGGCAGAGCAGAGGCAATCTTGTGGTTCTTCCCTATATGCTCACTGGTTCTCAGTATAGGATTGGTTTGCAAAAGACCCGCAAGCTGTCCTGTTTTGTAAACATTTCATTTTGCCACTCTATGCTACTGCCTAGTCCTGTGGCTTATTGTGCTCAATTGCAGAGCACAAGGGCTTCCTCAAGGCAAGGGAGGGAAAATGATGATCTGTTAGTCATGATGTTAACATGTAAATGAGGGGACTTACATACTTGCATCAGGTGTGACATGTCTTGCATGGTGTGGGCATGATTCATGTATTATCATGTTGATGTTTTCATGAATTGTCCAAATATATTCCTACATACTCTAATTCAGAATCATGGATCGAACCCAATTTAGTTCTAAGACTCCTTCTCCTGTTGACATAGGTGTTAGCGGCTTAAAGTGGTCAATGTTCTGATTATGAACATAATTAAAACAGGTTGTTACATTAATGGATCTCCTATTCTTGCAAGTATACATCAATAAGCTTATATTTAGGGACTGAAGTTTGTATTTTTAAAATACAGGAGTTCATTGCCTGCTTCTAAATTTTGACTAATGATATAATGCCTCTAGGTGTCTGTCTAACATAGAGGGTGAGCCTTCCAATATGTGTCTGCTCAGAAATAAGAATGATTGAGTTCATTTGGTTTTACTCCCAGGTAGATGTATGATTGAAGCCTTTGTTTATGACTTAATTCATCAATGCTAAAGCGATTGTACAGCTAAAGCAAATCCACTGCCACATAACTCAAGGATGTCCTTGCAACATTATGTCTTTTCTACGACTTTGTTAATGTTAAGAAATCATACTTCAGCTTTTGATGTTCTATTTGTAAGATATATTGATATAAAACGAACAGACCAGTGTTACAGTACACATCTAATGTGCAGTTCTAAATTGTTCTCCAAGTCTTCTGGGGGGATTTTAGTTCTCTGTTGTTTTGAGGCAGGACAATGAAAGATCAAGCTCTATGTATTTGTTAAATAGAAATGGCAGAACTTTTCGATTAAGCTGATACATGGTTTCTATTGCTCAGGGGAAATGAAAAGCAGAGAGGGAAAGAGAGTTAAATTGGATTAAACTGTTAATTTTATTTGATCACTTGTTTAGTGTGTGTACATCTGGCACATAGATCTACATGTTGTTCTCAGTTCTACCAGAAAAACAAAACAAGTTTTCAGACAATAAATCACAACTATACATTATATTCCAAGGAATAATTCCAGCCATATAAAATGCTGCAAGAATTTTATGAAATGTAGCTCAAATGCCCCCCATGCAGAACATTCAGCTTCAATCTTGATATATTTAGTGGATATGGGGGAGGGGGCAGAGGGGAAAGAGGGATGTCAAAATGTAGATGCTGCCCTAGATATCTGCTTGAAATTTTGGAGAATTAATTACAACCAGAATATTTATATTAATATTAATCCTTATTTGAAAGACAAATAACCCTACCTGGTATATAATAGCTATTCTGGGGGCATCCACATTGGTATGTTCATGCCCTCATTCAAGGATGCTGCAGACTTTTTTAAAAAAAAATGAAATACACTTCTTTATTCTGGCACAATCACAATTGCAACCTGGCCATAGCAGAGGATGGAGGGTTGATTACCAACCTTCATTCCTTTTGGACTGCAGTTTATCTAAGGAAGTTGAGATGTCAGTGATGGGGGACCAATTGCTAGTATTATCTAGCTTTTAGTTATTTTATGAAAGCACCAGCCTGGCATATATTACAAAAACCTAGTTGTGAGAGGAGGGAAGTTAATCTCTCCAGCCGTGCACACAAAAATATTCTGCTGTAGCAGGCCAGAGCTTCAGGGCAAGAAGGTGGTGTGAACTGGAGTGGGGCAGGGGGATAGGTGTGGAGATGAAGATACCAAACGTTTTTGGGAGCAATTTTCATCATTCTTTATAGATAAAGTCAACCTGATTTGCCTTGATTCTGACTCCAATATTGACACAGGTCATAGGGAGTTAACCTTGATAATTGCTTGTCAGTTCATATTGATTCTTTTCAACTTGTAAATCTCAAGGATTTGGACAGGGCTTTAAAGAACTGAGAACCACCACTTGTTTACTCAACACATGCCACTGTGATTAAATTAGCTAAGTTATATATGGGATCAAGGTGAATGGAAGTGTCTAGTACTTCCTGGAGCTCAGGATGCCTTTATAAAGCTTACTTAAGAAGTCTTTCTTGACTTGGAAGACTCTCAAATTATAAACCAGTTTCTAATATCCCATTCTTGAGAAAGGCAGCTGAAAAACTGGCAACTATTCCAGGTGCATCTGAATGAGTCAGATATTTTGGACCCATTTCTATTGGGATCATATATGGGATGTGGTGCTGAGATTGCTTTGATCACCTTAAGGGGAGACCTATGCTGGAAACCACATGGAAGAGTGTAACATTGCTAGTTCTCATAGAACCCTAGGTATTGTTGGATACCAATGATGATGATATCCTTTTGGACCAGTTAATGTAATTAGGTTTTGTGACACTGTTTTGCAGTAGGGTCTAAACTTTTCTACCAGGTTTTATATTACTCAGAAAACTATGCTGGGTTACTCCTGTTTGATACTCATGGAATTGTTATATGATGTTTCTCAGGGTTCTAGCTTGTCTTTTTCCACCTCTACATGAAACCATTGAGGGAGGTCACTCAGAGCTACGGAGTTAGGTGCTGTCAGTATGCCGATTATATCCAGCTCTTTTACTCCTTATCTTCTAATTCCATGGAATCAGTCGATATCTTTGAACATTGTCTAATCTTAGTAATGATCTAGATGAGACAGAATGAGTTGGAATTAAATCCAGACAAAATGAAGATCCTGTTCATAATAGGGAAAAATGGATTCTAGGGTTGAGGGGAAACATGCTAGTGATGATGATATATTTCCTCAGAAGGAGCAGGTTTGCAATTTTGAAGTGTGTCTTCATCATCTGATACTGGATTTGCAAATGGTAGGTATGATGAACAGCATTTTGCAGTTATGATTACTGTATCAACCATGATCCTTTCTGAACTTGCCAGACAGTGACTATTATCCATGCTTCATTGCTGCCTACCTTGATTACTACAATGTGCTGTACTGGAATGACTACCCTTGATAAGTGCTTCTAAAAGTGCTTGACAATTGCAGTTAATGCAAAATGGGCAAAGATCTGGATGGCCCAAACTTGTTTGCCTTTATACTAGCTACAGTACTAAGATCAGCCAGAGATGATATTCTTGCTGTCATAGATTTGACTATCTGTAAAAAGCACTCTGTAGAGAAAGGTGCTTGGCCCCATCGTCCTGGTATTGAGGAAGCTGGTAAAAAGAAAAATCTTTTCCACCATGCGTTTAACTATTAATGTTTATTTTTATTTGGATGTTAATTGTTTAAATTGTTTACATTTGTTACTCCTATTACGGTATTTTTTAAAAACTGTCATAAGTTGCTTTGAATATCAGATGGATAGAAAGATGGTAGCTTTCAGCCTTTTACAGTTCTTACCCCTGCAATGTCTCCTTGCATTTGTGTTTTGTCTTGTCTAGCCCAGGATCTTTTGTCATCTCCTGTGTTCAGAATTAGTTCTTAAGAGAAAGGATGTAATTTAAGTTACATGTTGAGTGGGCAGCTTTATTAAATAAATGAATGAATAAATGGAAGTTGGCTTTCCATGGCTGCCTCCTTTGGTCTCTTCAGCTTGAAAGCAGAAGCTATTGTGGAAGAAACATTATATTAATTTATTGCTAAAGACAATTTAGTCTACTCTAATTGAGTGTTTCAAGGTGATTGTATACTATGCAAAAAGGGATAATAGGTTGGTACAGAGCATGCTAGAAGGCAGGGAGGCTGATGCTTTGATCTTTTTCAGGCCTGGCAATGGAACACCATCTCTCATTGCACACGGTGGCAAAAGGGAAGCCTACAGTAACAGGTGGCTACACTGTGCTTCAGTGAATTGCTTTGTATCATGGAGATGAGAATCTTTGCACAGCAGTTGCATGCTTCATCTGGGGCACTTTGCAGTGTGTGGGAAACATTCTCTTGAACTTTCAGCAATTGGAAGAGGGTTTTGAACACAAGTGGTACTGAAGTGACCCTTTCATATGACCTATGGTAGAACTTGGGGCAGCTATGTGTGTAACTCTCTCTCATAGTGGCAATTAGGCACAGTACAGGTATAAGAAACCCTGAGCAGACCTGCAATGGAAAGAATAAAAAGACAGAATTAAGATATTACCATCTCCTTTGTCTCCCCAGTCTTGATCAGAGGAGTATCACCTAATCTGACATTTCCATAATTCTAATATTTATGGTCTATTTTCATATTATTGTATATACATATATATATTTATATTGATGGTGCTCAGGCCTCATAGTACATGATACTCCGCATACAGCTTGAGAATACATGGAATATCTCAGTGCATAAATTGTGTCATGGTTACAGCATACCCCTTCATGTGGATAGCAAGAATTCAGGAGCTCCTGGTTGTCACCAGTTGAAATTGCAGCTGAGGCAAGGATGTTGCTTCACAGTAAGAAGGCCAGTAGAGCAGCAATAACCCAGCTTTTTCTTAGAACAGAACTTCAATCACAAGATCTCACACCCAATTAAAATCCTTCAAACACTTTCAAATTCATGTTTTCCATCCATTATTGAAATTAGGTTGAAATATGTGTAATAGGGGCTTGGATTATGGTCAGCTGATGCCCTAAGCCCTTCCTTTGGTGCCTCAGGACATGTTTATTTTGTTTAATGGTTAAGATAGGGCTATATATAACTAAACTGAGCATTCTTTCCTCTATCTTTCCTTTTCCAAACAAACTATCTGAGCTTCTTCTTCTGCCTAATTCTCTTACTACCAAGGAACCTATATAGTTAAGGATGGAGGAGGGTTAAAAAACAGGACAAGTTAGGTTATAGGAAAAGAGTCATTGTTCTCATATGGTCTACCCGCAAAACACAAAGGAGGCTACAAACACTAAGGAGGCTACTAAAACCTCCCTTTTAGAGATGTTTGCAGCATCTCCCTTCCCTCTTCAACTAACTTTTCATTTGTGAAAGAAACCTTGGAAAGTGGCACACCTTTAAGAGAACTCCTCTTGCTATTACTTAGCATTTGGATAAATTCCTACTTAGATAAGTGGTTCCTAATTCAGGCTCTAATTTCTCTTTCCATAACAACTTGCACGAAGAAGAAGAAGAATAAAATTCTCATATTTGGGAGATCTTTAAGTTGGTTTAATAATAAAAGGTATTGTCCCAATATGCATTTGAGACTTTTTCTTATGGCAGCTTGGCTTTGTTCTCTTTATATTATATTTCATTGCCCTTTTTTCTATCATTTAGGCTGTAACGTAAGGTAGCTAAGTTTATTTTTCTTGCTACTTGATAAATCATGATTCATGCAGATAGCATGGTACATAGATAAGTAGATAAATGTAGGATCTGTGGCACAAGATGGGCAATAAAAGGATCTCTATGAATCTGTAAAGTCCTTTCTTGTTACACTTTGTCTGTGTTCATTATCATTTTCAATATATATTGAGTATATAATATAGAACTAGAGACAAACATCTTAATTTAAAAATTATCCAATATTTGCAAGATGAGTTGTTTATTTGTTTATGGTGGTGGTGGTGCTACATTATTTTTATTTTTTGCAAGCATAACAGTATTTTAATAAGAAGATGGTATTTTAATAACAGGCAATTTGGAAGCAGAGCAAGGGTATCTGAGGATGGAGATTTATGGTTTAATTCTGATTTAGGCTTATTCATCACTGGCTTAAGTAATGGGTCCTACTTTATGCTGAGAAACAATTTAGTCATGAAAAATAAATTCCATTTAAAGGACCATATCTGAGATTTGATTTTGCACAGGCATTCAAGCCCTGCTGTTCTTTGCCCTACCCATGGCCTGTACTTCTAATAAACATGGAGACGATATTGGCCATGTTATAGTTTGAGGCACATTGCAATTCTTTTCTCCCTGAGGGCTACTGAATTGTAAAGCTTCAGGCCTATAACAGACCCAGAGGTCATTGAATTCAGCTTCTTGTACAGAGGCAATTATGATATATTTCAAAAATACAATTAGATACAAAATTGTGTTTGTTGGAAAATCTTTTTTTTTAGAAGGACAGCTGAAGTAATTAAATAGAACAGACTATTTTAAAGTTTTATAGCTTGGCGTGTTTACCCCTCCAAGTTAATATTGGAGAGACACTTCTTTATAATACTGAAATGTGCATAAGCAGGTCTGGGATTCAGAAAACCCCATCAAAATGCTCCACTGACATAATAGAAATCCTCTTACTTGTGGGGGAGGGGGGAGAGAGGAGGTTCATACCAATTGTGAGTGCTAAGCACTTATAAACCATCTATTATTTATAGTTTTCCAAAATGCCTAAAACACAAAATACCTGGCGGTCTCAAACTATCAACACCTCTACTATAAATTTGTGATGATCTAATGGGGAGGGCAGCAAAGCCCCACCATTAGTCTGGTTAAGAAGGAAGGAGTGAATTATGCACAAGCATCTGCCTCAAGATTTTAAGTACTGTTTCCAATACTGTGAATGTGTTAGAATGACTTACCCACAGCATGCTATGAGTGTATCTTCTAATTGGAAAATGGTAACTGTATATCATTGATTTATGTAGAGATGCAATGGATGCTGCTGTGAAGGCAAT
This sequence comes from Protobothrops mucrosquamatus, assembly GCF_001527695.2. Lineage (NCBI taxonomy): Eukaryota > Metazoa > Chordata > Lepidosauria > Squamata > Viperidae > Protobothrops > Protobothrops mucrosquamatus. The sequence continues at coordinate 932,239 of NW_015386871.1, forward strand.
TAAAAAAATAGGATCTTATGGCCCAGATTGTTCAACCTTTGGCTCAATGCAGCAAACCCAGACTTAGAATATCTCCAGAGATATGTATCTAGCTACTGTTTGAAGATGTATGGCAATGCAATGTTCATAGGCAATTGGTTTCATTGCTAAACTTCTCTTATCAAAAAGTTTCTCCCGATGTTCAAAGTAAATATATTTGCCTATAATTTACCCCATTAGATTTTGTTCTGCTCTGTAGAAAACAACAGAAGAAAGAATGAACTTCTCTCTGTGACAGTATTGTTGATATTTAAAGAGAAATTGAGTCCATCATCCACCGAGCATATTTAGTGTCTACATCCTTTCTTCTTTGGATATGCTATTCATATTGCCGACCATTTTTACTACACTGCTCTGGGTATAAATCTTCTAGATTAGATCCTTCTTCCAGTATGGTTTCCAGAACAAGATACACTAGAACTAATTTGGTCTAATGGTTAAGGCACCACTCTAGATGGAGAAATTGAGTTCTAGTTCCACTTTAGGTATAAAAGCCAGGTGGGTGACTTTGGGCACTCTCTCAGCCCAACCTACCTCACAGAGTTGTTGTGGGAAAAATAGAAGGAGAAAGGAGCATTAAACGTGATTGCCACCTTGAGTTATTTATAAAAAATAATAAAGGTGGGATATATTGTAAATAAAATAAAAATAAAATAAATATTCCCAATGAAACATTATTAGCACAGAGTAAAAAAATTGCTTTTCATAATTTGGAAAATCTAGGGTTTTTTAAAAAAATGTAGACTAAAATCTTATAGGCCTTTTCTAAAGCCGCATTACTGGACTAGGTCATAATCAGCTGGAGATCGACTACAGAGTTTTTACATATATTATTGAAGGACTGTGCTCAGTGTCTAAGCTTTAGGAGTCACTGAATGCTATAACTACCTCCATGATCCAGAAATGCAGCAACACACATTTCCCATCTCCTATGGAAACTAACAGAACAAAAATAAGTATGGAAACAGCTACACATATAGAGTCTTGGGTTATAATAATAATAAAGTTGGAAGGGACCTTGGAGGTCATCTAGTCCAACCCCCTGCTCAGGCAGGAAACCCTATACCATTTCAGACAAATGGCTGTCCAGTCTCTTCTTAAAAACTTCCAGTGTTGGAGCATTCACCACTTCTGGAGGCAGGTTGTTCCACTGGTTAATTGTTCTAACTGTCAGGAAGTTTCTTCTTAGTTCTAGGTTGCTTCTCTCCTTGGTTAGTTTCCATCCGTTGCTTCTTGTCCTGCCTTCAGGCGCCTTGGAAAATAGCTTGACTCCCTCTTCTTTGTGGCAGCCCCTGAGATATTGGAATACTGCTATCATGTCCCCCCTTGTCCTTCTCTTCATTAAACTAGACATACCCAATTCCAGCAGCCTTTCCTTATATGTTTTGGCCTCCAGTCCCCTAATCATCTTTGTTGCTCTTCTCTGTACTCTTTCTAGAGTCTCAACATCTTTTTTACATCGTGGTGACCAAAATTGGATGCAGTATTCCAAGTGTGGCCTTACCAAGGCATTGTAAAGTGGTATTAATACTTCACGTGATCTTGATTCTATCCCTCTGTTAATGCAGCCCAGCACTGTGTTGGCCTTTTTGGCAGCTGCAGCACACTGCTGGCTCATATTTAAGTGATTGTCCACTAGGACTCCGAGGTCCCTCTCACAGTTACTACTATCGAGCAAGGTACCCCCTATACTATACCTGTACATTTGGTTTTTCTTGCCTAAATGTAGAACCTTACTTTTTTCACCATTGAATTTCATTTTGTTAGATAGCGCCCAGTGTTCAAGTCTGTCCAGATCCTCCTGTATCCTAAGCCTGTCTTCTAGAGTGTTGGCCATTCCTGCCAGCTTGGTGTCATCTGCAAATTTGATGATTTCCCCATCTATCCCCTCGTCCAAATCGTTGATGAAGATGTTGAAGAGCACTGGGCCCAGAACAGAGCCCTGGGGCACCCCACTACACACTTCCCTCCATGTAGATGTGGTTCCATTGAGGACCACACGCTGAGTACGGCCGGTCAGCCAGCTACAGATCCATCTGGTGGTGATGCTGTCTAACCCACATTTTTCTTTCTTATTAAGTAGTAGGTTGTGATCTACTTTATCAAATGCCTTACTGAAGTCCAAGTAAATTATATCCACAGCCTTCCTCTGGCCCACTAATTTTGTCACTTGGTTAAAGAATGCAATAAGATTTGTCTGGCATGATCTGTTTTTGACAAACGGGTTGTACCATAAGATAGACTAGTCACTAGACCAAAATGGATAGAGGGGTTTGGGGTCCAATATGTTGCATGGCCCAGGATTCACATTATGATATAATATGGTTTGTTTGTTTGCATATCCTATTATGCGTAAGGAGCAAAATATTTTTTATTAACTTTAAAGTTTAGAATGTTTTCTAAACTTCTAAACAGCTAGTGAGTGCACTGGATTTACATGGAACATTTTTTTTTTTGTTCTTTCCATCTGATGGCATAAATGCAATTCTGTGTATCCCAATATGATAATTACTGAGATTTTGGGATGAAAGAAAAAGAAAATTCTCACAATTCCTGCCACTTTTGTTCTGGCCTCCATCCAGCAAGAAGTGATCCTAGCAGTTCTTTGGTAAAGAAAAAGATCCATTTTGTGCCCGAGGCAGAGCAGCAGATGTTTCTTTCTGGTCCTGATATCCATCCAAGTCTAGATGCATAACATCCAGGTTTTTCTGACAATGAGGCTGGAAAAAAAATCTTAAATATCTCTCCACATCCCTGGCACTAAAAATAGAGTAATAGCAAATGGATAATGTGCTACCTTTTCATCTTACTATAAGCCTTCTGTCTACAGCAGCTTCTTAATTCTGTCAAGTGATTAAACTGGCCCTACTAGAACATGGGCCACTCTTTGTCCCCTTTCCAGTAATCGTAGAAGGAAAATATGTAAATTTTAAGTGAGAAAATATTGTGCTTCTGAGGAATGGGCCTACTTTATGCAATTCTTCAAACTCTACTTGGAAGAGTTCCCACTGCAATGCTCATAGCAATAATATAAAAAGTACAGAATCATAGTAATGATAATTAATTAATGAAGTAATGAAAAAAAGGACAACCAAACAGAGATAAAATGCAGATCATAGGAATATTCAGTGATTTGGGTTAAAAGGTTTTTTTACTCCAAAATGACAATAAGGTTGAGGCAGGTAAGAATTTTCTGGTGTGGTATCATAACTGAAAAGGCTCTCAGGATTTGACTTTCAGAAGGCAAAGAGATCCTATTTCTGAAAGCAAAAAGATCCATAGGACATATGAAACAAAAAGAAAAACTTTTGATAGACTCACATGGAAGAAAATGGTCCATGAATTACAGCTTGGTGTATGTGAGTCCCTGACTCAGTGACAAAGCAGATGCTTTGAACATATATATTCTTCAGATCAGTCCTGGACTAGAAAGGTTTTCTACTTAAATCTGCTGCCAAATAGTGCTAATGTGATGAATTAAACAGACCAATAGCTTTCTGTGTTCCTAAATTCTTCTATAATAGAAGAACAGACTGTTTGGTATCCATCAAATGTTTTGGACCATAGTTCTCAAATTCCATTCTGGTCACCCTGGCTAGGGTTGATGTTCTAAAATATCTAGAGGGCACCAGGTTAGTTACTATTTCTGTTCTCAGGTGTCTAAAATTAGGTTTATTTTGAGCATCAGGCTTTATAACCAGCTTGCATATAATAATAGAAAGCCTTTATTTAGTATAGACATTTTGGAACATCAGTTGTATGAAGCATTATTTTCAAGTGATAGATTCTCTGTGCATACGAGTATACAGAAAAAAACCCTTAACCAGTGTAGAGGTTAAATGGCAATGAAATGCATGAAATGCCTGTGACAATTCAATAAGTCAAACATATGAATTTGAAGCACAAACCCCATTTACAGCAGCAGTAATTGGTGAGAATGCAACCCTTCTGGGCTTGCTAAGCTAATTAGCACTGGTTGTGAAATAGTACTAGGGAAATGATTCCTTCCTGTGTTTTCATCTTTTCAGTTTTAATATTCTTTTTTTTAGTAATAATTATAAGATGTTTTCTTGTTTGAGATCTGATAACTAATTACATGAATAAAAGGTGTGTGGCAGAGTGGCATGGCATGGCATAGAACAGAACAGAACAGAACAGAACAACAGAGTTGGAAGGGACCTTGGAGGTCATCTAGGTGTGGAAAAAATAATCTCCATCACTTTCCAAAAGGAAGAAACACATATTTATGAGATTTATCCCTGGCTTGATTCAGGCATGAACTTCAGGGCAAAAGGTCAGAATTGGTCTTGAAGCAAGTCATAAAAGGGCCAAGTTTGAAGACCCCTGATCTATATGAAACTACTGAGGGATATCACCAGGAGATTTGGAGCTGGATACTATCAGTATGCTGACTATCCAGTGGTAGGATTCAGCCAGTTTGCACCACTTCAGCAGAACCAGTAGCTATTTTTTTTTTGCCCAAGCCCAGAATGGAGTTCCGGAAGCGGCATCCATACAGAGAATCGGTTGTTCACATATTTGAATCCCACCACTGTGACTATCTATATTTCTGTATCATCTACAGGAAATGATCGGCTCCTCTGAATGTCTGTTATACTTAGATATGGGCCGGATGTGGATAATACATTGAAATGGAATCCATACTTATTGTTAGGAGCTGGAACACCTAGCCAGCATCTGGAGAGGTTGCCAGGTTTTGAAAGACTGTGATTTTCTATACTCACTAAATGTGAATCTGTTTTCATGAGATGTGAAAGTAGCAATGATTTCCAGTGAAAATGTTGACAAAATAACAACAAAAAGATACTATTCTGATCCAAACAGTGAACTTCTCTCTTGCTGGGATAATGTTAGACCATCCTTTGCCACCGGAAGTTATAATCCTTTGTTTTTCTTATTCTTCCTTGCCATGTCCCTTAGAATACTCACCCAGGAAATTTTCTGATTAAAAAAGGAGGGGTGGGAGGAGGAAATTGAGAGAGGGAGAGAGAGAGATTGATTCTGGTTGGCTGCTGCAGAATTACTAGCAGCAACAATTGTAAAGCTCCACTTGGTCTCAGTTCACTGGAGACAGTACAGTGTGTGCTGGCTTCTGATCATTTATTTGAAGCTGGCGAATTGATTCCTGTGATGGGAGGCAAAGAAGTGAGACAGGAATTGAATGTTCAGAGGCTGTGGGTTGAGTTTTCTCTCTTACAGCTGCATCCTAGAGTGCAGTTGTGCACAGTGAGAAGGCACGAGCTGGCTGGCTGGCTGACTGACTGGGTTCCCACATTCCTTTCTTCCCCACAACACTTTCCCTTCCTAAGGATGAATCAGCAACCCTATGCCTTAACCCTGACTTCGTTAACTAAAGCTTAATGGGGCAGATGAAAGGTAAAGGCTGATTTCTGCAGCTCAGGAAAATTCTCCTTCCCTTTTCCTCCCCCCTTTTAAAGGCTATATGAGCTGGAAGACAGAATGTAGAAGAGGAAGCCATGTTGGAGGCTTAAGGAGATGCTAGAGTTGCCCACTGTTTCTACAGGTCTTGCACTTATGCTTTTAACAGACCTGTTCTCCTTATTTGGTATGGGTCTTTCTCCCTCTGCTGACATGCCCTTTTCTCCTATTGGCATTTTAATATTCATTTATGTGGGTGGAGATATTGTCTTTTGAGGACCTACATTGCATCATTGTTTGTTTTGTAATAACTGCATTAACTTAGCCTGTTTTATAGGCAACTTTGTTTTGTGTCTTTGAGTGGGTTTTTTTTTTTTTACTTCTGGAAACTGCCTGGAGAAGTCCCTGCAGTTTTCTTGGCAAGGTTTTTTTTAGAAGTGGTTTGCCATTGGCTCCCTCCCACAACTGAGAGAGAGCACAACTGGTCCAAGATCACCCAGCTAGCTTTGAGCCTAAGGTGGGACTAGAACTCACAGGTTCCTGGTTTATAGCCTGATGTCTTAGCCACTAAAACCAAACTGGGTCCCTTACATGTAGAGTACAAAAAGCAAACATTATATTGGAACATATCCTAAATTCATAGTACAGTATGTGTGGCCAGCTGAAGGTCACAAAGGATTGTGTGTAGGAATACTGAAGCTATGTATTTAACTAATTAAAAATAATAGTAGACATACTGTAGAAAGCTGATATTGATAACTGTACATACAAGCATTAGAAAGGATTACTTGCTCTTCAAAATGTTTTCTCTAGGTTTTGTAACTTTCTCTTGTCACTTCCTATAGGGTGGAGAGGCAAGAAGGTAAAACTAGAACACCTGTTCTTATTTTTGTGGAAGTCACTGGAGAAAGGGTTGAAAGCACGCTAGCTGAAAATCTACTTGGCAACTTCAAAAAGGCAAGTAGAAATCCAATAGGTTAAGATATTTTATTGAATTTCCATCCTGATCCAAATGATTGTTTGGGACACAGCTGGTTAAAAAGCCCACCATGAGTCAGTAGGAAAGAGTGTGGCATATGGAGAGATATAGAACTAAACCCTCATTTGATTATACTGTAGATTTCTGCAGATCTGTCACAAACTCTTAACCAAACTTTTGTAAGAAACAGAAGAGGCCCTTTTGTGCATTGCCTTGAGTTCCCCCCAAGGAAAGATACGAAATCTTTACAATAGTAAAATAAATGAATAAAAAGGAATTGAGCAACATCAATAATTCTAGCCAGTATCATGTATTCTCTATCCACAAGCCTTTCCCCAGTCTTTGCCTTTTACTGGAGCCCAACACTGTTATTTTTAATCTTCATCGGGAAAACCGCATTAAGGTAAATAAAGTAAAAATGGGCCAGCTGTTGAGTTTACATTTAATTACCATTTAAATGCAGAAAAAAAAGTCAATCAATGGTTGAAACGGTTTCAGGTTGCATTTTTGAGATCTTTGAAGCCACTCCCAGAGGCTGGGAACAAACAGCATGTTGATGCAGAAGATGTTTTTCCCACCCCATCATGGTTTAGTGTGATTTGTGAGTTTAGCCATTTTGGCTAAACTCACATGAACTTAATCACATGAACTTAATCAGTTGGGGATTAATCAAACCACAGCATGCCATACTATGATATGAAAATCCAGTTGTAACTCTAAAGGATTCACCAGAGAACTAAGAACCCAGCTAGATCAAACTAATTTGATGTTTCTTTTTTGAACTTTAATTACAGGTTTTTTTCCTATGGAAATAGGAAAGAGAATCCCACTGGAATCATAGTCAAAATATGTAAATTTTGAGTTCTCTATTCCTCCTCAAGGAAAATGGTGAGCTTTTTAATGATAATTTTATAAGCTTTTTACAGATAATTAAAATGTAAGAGGAGCAGGAGAACACAAAGGTGCCTGGCGCTGAAACATAGAGTGCCTAAATCATATTCCATTGGCTACATGCAGCTCTTGAGTGCCTTATGTATACCAGTCTACCTCACTATCACACCGATAAAATTCAGTAACAAAATGACCAATTTTCCAGAAATTAAAAGAGTGGGGAGGGAACTGTGAGGCTTCTAGAAAGAAAAGTAATTCAATTTCTACCCTTAAAAACTCAGACAAGCTGTCAAAAAAAATCATAAAGATGGATTACCAAAATTTAGTAATTTTACCAATGATTCTGAGCAGCATAATTTGTAGCCAAGGACCTTTGGAATTTTAAGGCTGAAAATGAGTGAATTTGCTTTCCAGAGATTGCTACTTCTATTTCCACTTGAAAAAGGGGAAAACACCAACGGGCCAAAAGCTCACTCTTGCAGTACAGTATTCCTTGGCCATGCAATGGGCAGTGATTTTGAGCCCTAGGAAAATAGGATCCAAATATTCCAATTAAGCATATCCAAGTCTGACATCATGTTTTTTTGTTGATGAAATTTTTCCTCATATGACACCGCAAATAATAGAATCATAGAACTATTTACTTAAGTCTAATCCATTGCTCCATTTAGGAATTCAGATTAAAGCATCCATGACAGATGACAGTCTAGATCACATGTAAACATGCCCAAAGACAACTTTTGGTTGGTTATTGTTGAACTGACAGGAACATTTCTCTAACAACAGAGAAAACTGAAACCTATAGCTAAAATTTGTTATTTGGTGTTCTGTCTCCTGAAATTATAGAGTACACAAAGTTGCCTTTTTCAGTATGACTCCCTTTTTGATATTTGAAGAGCACTATCATACTCTTCTCTCAGTCTTCTCATGGTTAATGTCTTTTATGCTGTTTCAATTAGTAATGAAGATTTTTCCCAATAATGTTTTTCACAGGTACCATGGTCAAGCCAGTAGTTATTCCTTATCCTATAGCCCTACATTTTTACTTCTGTTTCCTAAGTGATGAACTTAGCATTTTTTCCATGTTAAAATTAATTATGGTTTTTTTATACATGTTTCATAACTTTTTTTGTTATTTTTGGCATTTATCACAAGCTTTGAGAGCAGTTTTGTCTAGTGGTTAAGGCAGCAGCCAAAAACAAGGAGATTGTGAGTTCTAGATAACTTGTGGTTTCCAGATAGGCTTCAAATGGGGCTCCTTGTAGAGCAGAGTGCATTGTAGAAGACTAACAGAGTGCATTGTAGAAGACCAACTGAGTGGTATTAAGAGCATGAGTCCTGATAGTCAGTTCTTCCCACTCAAGGTAGAGCCTTGAGCAATCCACCACAACCTGGTGATGGACAAGGAGCTTGGGAAGAGATTCTGTTGGGCAGAATGAGGGTTGTACACTGACAGAACTATTGATTGTCCTTGGCACTCAATTTCATATATAAGGCAACACATTTGGCCATCATCAAATTCTCATGGATTGTCACATGCACTATTCCTTCCTATAAGAGACCATAGTTCTAGTCCTGCCTTAAGCATGAAGCTAGCTGGGTAGGTGGCTTGGGCCAGTCGTTCTATGTCTCTTAGCCCTAAGAAGAAGGTAATGACAAACCACATGCAAAATGCTGCCAAGAAAACTGCATGGACATTCCATATCATCACTAGAAGTCAAGGATGACTTGAAGGCATAAAAAGAAAAACAATAAAAACACCTCTCCTGCCCTAACCTGCTCTGCAACCTTGATGTCAAAGCTGTAAACCACCTGTCACCAATTGGGCAAATCTTTGGACAGAGGAACAGTCCATCCTTGTTCAGCCAGGTTTTGTTGACAAATGCCAGGCCTGTTAACTCCTCCAGTATTAAGTCACAGAGGATCAGGACCTTATTACAGATAGTTGGGATTTGGTAGAACCAACATAGGTCCAAGGTCTTGAATGATCTGGCATTCATAACCCTGTCTGAGACTAAACAAATTTCCCATCTCCCTTTCCTATACAGACCTGTCCCTGCATCCCATCATATTTCCCTCAGCTCTTTGCTATTGCTAGTCAGTCTCTATGTACATTTTTGGTACTCAGCAGGACAGAGCACTCTCCAGTCTTCCTCCCAGTAGCCCATTCCTTCCCCAGTTATCCCCCAAAGCACCTGAAGGCAGGACAAGAAGCAATGGATGGAAACTAATCAAAGAGAGAAGCAACCTAGAACTAAGGAGAAATTTTCTGACAGTTAGAAAATTAACCAGTGGAACAGCCTGCCTCCAGAAGCTGTGAATGCTCCAACACTGGAGGTTTTAAAGAAGAGACTGGACAGCCATTTGTCTGAAATGGTATAGGGTTTCCTGCCTGAGCAGGGGGTTGGATTAGATGACCTCCAAGGTCCCTTCCAACTGTTGTTATTGTTGTTGTTATTATTGTTATTATTATTATTATTATTATTATTGTTGTTGTTGTTGTTGTTATTATTATTATTATTATTATTATTATTATTATTATTATTATTATTATTATTATTATTATTATTACTATTATCTTCTCAGGATTTTCTACCCCCTTGCTGACTTCTGACCTCCTGCCTCTATGTTCTCCTTCATCTCCACCTATAATTTCAGGGATTTTTCTCAGGCTATAAGCTTCCTTCTTCCTCTCTTCTGGAATTGATACTTCACCTCATCTGCCTAAGCTACTTCCAACCAAACAACCCAAGGAGGCACCATCTCCTCTTCTATGTCAGGCCTCTTCCCCACTGTACCCTTCTCAGTAGTCCTCTAGCTCATTGAAACTTCCAATGTAGTGCACAAAAATCAAATTGACTGTGTTATTGCTGCAAGGAAGAGTTTTTATAAAGCAAAGTTGTAGTCAGGATCTGACTGTGGAACAGATCAAAAACTACACATGAATTTCCAAACCAAGTTAGACCAAAAGACCAAAGCCACTATACATGTCATTCGATCTTGTGTATATATATTTATCATTTTCAAGAAGAACAAGAATAGTTTTGAAGTTGTGAACCTTATTGATATGGAACTAGAGGAATGAAATTCAAGATGTTTCCAGGTTTAGAAAAGGATTTAGAAAAGGACAAAGAATAATATACATTATTGCTGCTGCTTTGTTGATGTGCTTTATTGAGTGCTGAAAGGTGTTTATTGTCAGGTTGTAGAATGCCTTTAAGAAAATAGTGATCCAAAAGTTTCTCACTGTTTTCATGCAAAAATTATATAAGACAGAATTTGGTGAAACAATTGGCTCCAGTTCAGCAAAGAAGTAAGATAAGGCTATATACTTCTTATTAATTCAAGTCAAATGCTAAATACAAATTAAAGGAGGCTGCATTGGAAGATAAATGTCATTTTAAAATTGAGTGTAGAAGATACATAAATAACCTACAATGTGCCAGTGATATTATTCTTTTTTTTTTTTTT
>NW_015386871.1:944371-967585 GCF_001527695.2 Protobothrops mucrosquamatus
CGCCTACATCGTCCATATAGGACGACTCGGGAACTCAACTCCTACCCCGGGCAGCTCACCTATCCCCTTATGCCCAGGGGAAAGGTATCAAGCCGTTTGACAGCTGATGCTGGCTGTCAAACCGGCTTTTACGCAAAACAGGCGGGAGGCAGCAAACAGCTGCGACCGACGAAATCGCCTGCCACCGGAAGTCCATCGCCAGTGATATTATTCTTGATTGCTGAAAATGTAAATGACCTGCAAGCTCTAGCGATGAAAGAAGCACAATGAAAAAAACCTTTAAAATATAAAGATCTAAGTAATGACAGCAGGTACTTGTTGCTAGCCTTAGAGCTGTCAATGAAGATGTTGAAGTCATGGGTAGTGACTGCCTTTTAGAATTGACTATCAACAATAAAACAACCAGTAGTCAAGAAATACATCACATATTAGCAGTTGGTAAGATAGCAATGAAGGCTTTGAAGAAGATATTCAGGTGCTTTGATATATCTATTGTATACCTACAAAAGGCAGAATCCTGCAGGAAGTGGTTTCCTCTGTGACAGCCTATAGAGGTGAAAGTAAACTTTGCAGAAATGGGACAGAAATAATAGTGATGAACCTTGCTGTTGGAAAAGATTCCTGAGAATACTATGAATAGCCAAGAAAAACAAACAAACAAATGGATCACAGAATAAATCAATTCTGAGTTCACACTCAAGTCATAAATGACTAGGCCAGTGATGGCGAACCTTTTAGAGACCAAGTGCCCAAAAACTGTCCTGCCCCCTGCCCACTCCACCCCCACTCTGCCCCGCCCCTGCCCACCCACAGGGCCACCCACCACCTCCACGGCCCACCACAGATCGCCCAGGCACCTCTGTAACACCATGGCGGCCACGCCCTCAGCCTGTGCCCCGGAGCATCATCTGTGCGTGACAGGGCATGAGGGCAGAGTCTTGTCCCTGCTGCCCAGCTGCTATGTCCTTGGCCACACTGCCACTCTCCTCTGGGGGGCTGCTGGTGAGGAGGGGGCCATGGGGGGAGGCAGGGCTGGGACAACGGCACATGTACCCACAGAGAGGGCTCCGAGTGCTGCCTCTGGCACGCGTGCCATAGGTTCGCCATCACTGGACTAGGCTCATATCACATTTTAGAGAAGTTCATAATGCTGGGAAGAATGGAAGGAAAAAGAAGACGAAAATTATTAGCAGCAAGGTGGATAAATTCAATCTAGCAATGATATGTGCAGGGAAATCTAACAGTCAGACTGGGGGCAGTTCATTCTGGAGAAGATTTGCGGTTGCAAAGAGTGAACACTGACTTGATAGCATGAATCAATTGATTAAAGCCACTTCTTTCTTCTTCCTCAATGCAATCTCTTCCCCTATCAATTTTGGCAGTGCAGGAAGTAATTGTGTATGCACGTCTCCTGCCCAGGCAAGTGGGGCTCTTTTTACTCAGAAGTATGAAGACCCCTGGCGCTGGTGGAGCTGGAATAAGAATTAGAACTGATGACAAAGGTGCTCTCTGTTCTAAATCCTGTTCCGGATCTAGGCTAAGTATTGAACTTACTCTTTAGTAGGTGCTGTGGCCAGGTGAAGATAATATCCTGGCAAATGAGGCCCTTCTTATTCTGGCCTAAAGGCTAGTAGGAGCTGCTAGTGTTGGTAGATCTGGAAATTCATATACTTTTTCTCCAACAGGTTGTCATTTCTTTCCTTCATGTGCATTTTGTGAGGAAAGCTCATATATTATTTGCTCCTAATTGATAACAGCAGCTGCTACTCTTTAAAACAAAAACAGCTATTTCAAGCATCAAGCTGTACATTTCAGAAAGCAGGCTTCAAGGAATATATCTTCAACTTTACCAATCATAGTTTTTCAAATATGATAACCTTAATCAGCTGTACCTCAGCTGCTGAACTAGTTACCTACTTCTACAAGAGAACATTTCTCAGCATTTCAAACACTCAAAATTGTGCAGCTTTCAGAGCTGCATAATATTAACCCAGGGCCAATTGGCAGAGAAGATTTGTTTAAGCCCATCAAAATATATGTTATTATAAAAGAGAACAACTATTAGGATGACTGCTACAGCCTTTTCCCCACAGTTTAATTACAAAAACAGGGCAGGTAATTAGGAATGACAAAGAAATGATACCAAAGTACATGAAACAGACCTCAAAAGTTCCTCTTTATGCTATTTTCCACTAAACCTGAGGGAATGTCTAAATTACCTGGATTATATGCAGTTTGTACAAGGAAATATTATGAATGGTTTGAAAGCTTACAATTATTTTATCTAGTTGTTTAGGACAATCTTTTGATACAGTGCTCAGTGTATTCTTAGCAATCAATAAGAAAGGTAGGAATTAAACATGCAGTTACTTAACTATAGTACTCATTACTTATCTTTGGAACTGTTGTGCCCACTTCCCCTACAACGCCTTATTAAAAATCAACTGGTTTATCATAAAATCTTTCCAATTTTTGATTTTGCATAACCGTAAGATTTGTATCCTCCAGGAAATGCACCACAATCATTTTCTTTGACTAGCAGAAATTCTGTGCAGAGTATGATAACATATCAATATACCTTTACCTCTTCCCAACAGTAAGGGAAGGAGCTGGATCTTTTAAAGAAGGGAGGAGAAGAAGAAATTGGCTGAAGCAAAAGCAGTAAAGTCTTACAATATCAGATAGAAGAGAGAGAGTAAGAGTCTTCTTGTTTTGTTCTCCACCCTTATGCAAAACCAGTCAAGAATTGTGGTGGCCACCAGGAGGCTAGAGAAGGAAGATATCCAAAGGATCTCAAGACTAAGCTGAGAAGGATTCTCAAGAACTTACAAGAGGCACCAGCAAAGAAGTCCCACCAACAAAGGCATTTATCTGTGGATGAACAAGCCAGGAAGCAATGACCATACTAACAAATGACCAGATATTAGCCATAGGAGAAGCCTTCCATAAGCCTTCCAGTAGGAGGGTATGTCCTTTCAGATATGAAATATCACTAAAAGAACAGATGACAAAAGTGTACCAATCTTGAGTAGAGGTAAATTGATATAGATGCTGCACTATAGCCAGTAAGTCTCAATTTTAGACTTCCCTATATAGTTGAGTCTTTTTTATCTGGTCACTTGGAATCTGACATGTTTGGAGAAATGAGCCCTTCGGCCCTTTGTATTCTGCTTTTCACATAAAGAAAACCAGCATAAAATTGTGGCAAGACCTATAGGATGAGAAATGCCACAAATAAAGTGCTATTGATATTGCAGACTCTGTACATTCCAGCTAAGTAGCTGCAAACTGTAAAAACCAGCCTTATTACAACTTAACAATTTTACTAGGTGATTTATATTGTGTTGACCATGGTTTTCAAACTTTATCCATGGTTTACTTTAATGCACAACTGGAAGATCTGAAAGACCAAGTTAGGGAGAGATAATATAGGAGAAAATCTAGATGATGTATGTGATCACTACAAGTTTTTAATCTTTCACATAATGGACAATTCCTGCAAAAGGGAATTGTCTGAATATGCAGGTTTTCAAGTGACAATGGTGAAGATCTTTTTCAGCTGTGAATTTTTTTTATAAAAATCTTCATTTTTTTTAGCTGATAACATATATCTTAAGCCAGACTTTGGAGCTAGTTTTGTAATACTTAATTTCTTTATTAAGCATTAAGAAAAATATACAAAGGGTTAGGGTTAGGTATCTATGAATTCAGAGAGCAAAATGGACATCGCCAACAATATGGCATTAGCGTCTTCCCTGTGACAGCCTATGGAGGTGATAAAAAGTCAGAGCCACTCCGAATCTGTTGATGTCCATTTTGTTCTCTGAATTTATGGAGACCTAACTCTAAGTGGATTTCCTCCCAATGGGATTTTCCCATGTATTTTAGAAGGAAATGTAGGCAAGGCGGGCTTTAAAATTAATCGCCCTCATAAGATATATCCATGAACTGCGAATCTGTTGACGATGTCCATTTTGTTCTCCAAAGTCATGGAGACCTAACCCTAACCCTAAGTACATTTGCCCCCGACAAAGGGATTTTCCCATGTATTTTACCAGGAAATGTAGATGAGGCAGGCTCGAAAACTCAGCATCCTCCCAAGCATACTCATGTGGTCCGAATCCGTTTGCAATGTCCAAACAAACATAGAAATATAATAAGTAAAATAAAAATGAAGAAATGAGGGATTTAAAATATATAGATATAAATTTCCAGCTGAAAAAAGTCTTCATCTTTCTCACTTGAAAAGCTGCACATTCAGATAATTCCCTTCTGCAGGAATTGTCCGCTGCAAACACTATGAGCAGATAATCTTCTAAAGATCAGGTTGGAATACATATTGTATAAAATCACTATACTCAACTATGATTTGTTGAAATAGCCCCAGATGACTAATCATAGATTAGCTAAACCATAAGCTATAGTGTATAAACCCCATAGTTGGCTTCATGGAACATGTTAAAAACATAGAAAATAAAAAACAATATGGCTTACATTGTAACATGACCCAATAGATACCCAAGTTTCTATAGTATTTCCTAACCTGATGCCCTCCACTGGCTGTGCTGACTTAAGATGGGCATTTTATTCAACAAATGAGAGCAGTAAACCCAAAAGGGTGCCATACAGTATGCCAGACTGAAGTCTATATTTATTTTCCTGAAAATAATGGCAGAAATTCTGGGTAAACTTCTATTGGTATTTCACTGAAGAACACAATAAATATATCAATGTGATATATCTAAGATACACAATAATGGCATCCATTTATGGAGATTAACATTTCTATTGCCTCTTTGTATATCTGTATGAAGGCTGGAAAAGGGACCAGCCTCTGCAAGCTTAAGTAGCAGTTAGAAGAAATGAGGTTTTACATTTGATCTAATGCAATACAATATACTATATAATGGAATAACAACATATATATATATTGCTTTAAATGTTCTGTTATTTATATGTTTTATGAAGACTTTTATGAAGAGTTGCACTATTTATGGGATTATTTTTATGCTTTTTTTTTACTGATGATGTAATTCATATTTTATCTTTTAGCACAATGATCATTGTCCAAGTCATGGTGTTTGTGTTATGTAAATGCCAGTATGGTAAAGTGGTTAGGTTGTAGTCCTTCCTTAGACACAGAAGCTGTCAGGGTGATTTTGAAGCAGACTGGAAAGTTAAAAAAAATATTAACATGTACCATGCTGAACTGGGCTAGAGTGATAAATTACATTCCATAATGTATGGAATTTATATGCTGTAATTAGTGAAGAAGCCCCTCATCCTGTAGTAGATTGATTCAGTCTGACAATAACAAAAATATTAGATTTATATGCTGGCTTTATTTTGTATAAATCAGAGTCATGTATATACTGCTCTCATTTCCTATTTTCTCCACAACCATGTAAATGCATCGGTGTGAGGGAGAGTGACTGGCCCAAAGTCGCCCAACCAGCTTTCATGCCTTTCATTCCTTTCACATATCTCTCTCATTCTCTGTCTAAGTACAAGAAAATCTTTACTATAATTTGTACATGCCAAGCATACACAATGCTGTCAGCCATCACTTCACCTTGATTTAATGCTTTATTATGGTATCTTCCATAGATGCTGATTACTGATTAAATGTAACTATTTAATTCCCCAACCTGGAAGAATGTTACTGCTTTTCATTCCTAGAGATTGCAGCAAGGAGATTCTTTTCTTAACTGGGGAAATTGTAGGCACTCTAGTTCAAAGAAGAATCTCTAAGACAGGCAGTCCAAAATTCACTTTAACCATGAATTGCTTAGAACTAGCCCTGAGTAAACCTGATTTGCACAATGCGCTAAGACAAAATAAATCAAACCACATGATGGCTTAATAACAAGTCCCCCAGTGTTGTATTGAGGGGTACCAGTGTGCTTACAGAACTTCACTGGCCTTTGATGGACTCCATGACATACCTGACTTTTTCACATGCTGATAACATTAATTTAATTTTGAAAGAAAGAAATGGGAATTGGGCATTCTGGAAAGCAGCATCTCCATCATCATCTTTATTTTCAAGAATGCTTCAAGGCCTTCAATGAATTCCAGAAGTATGATTAGAAAATAAACATGGTAGGTGACTGTAGCACAGGGCTTTATTTGGAAATGCGAACATTTGCCCAAAGAAAGGATAAAGAAAAGCAGTGAGGGTAGGAATGTGCTGCAAGAGAGGATAGCAAGAAGCAGTATGATAAGTGAATGCTTTGTAGCTGGTTATACTTCTTATGGCAGCAGGTGTGATACACATGAGAAACAAGGGAAACTTCTATTGTACCACTATTGCTACCATGTGTACTTTTTGTAACGACTGCTCTGTCACCAATTGGTTTTACTGAATGCCCTGAGAATCCAGATTCAGCCTTGCTTGCAATGCAAGGCTAATACCACTCAGTCTTACAGCAATTTTGTATACATTACTAAAGTTATTTGATGAAAGATTTAGGAAGCAATAAACTAGTTTTTAGTATTATTATGGCAAGTAATTTCAAATACAAGCAAAGGTAAATAAACCTTGAGTTTAGATGAACTAAAATAAAGACAGAATATTACATAATTTCAAACTCTAGTGACTAATAGAATCTACTAAGGAGAAAGGATTATATGTCCAAGGCAGCATTTGTCTAGTTCAAGGGCCTATTTTCACAAACAACAAGAATTCATTTTCTTGCGTTTGCCATCTCTCAGCTTCGCACTCATTTCCATTTTCTGCAATTGCCTGTCTTCTGCAAGCTTTATTAGATTTTCATTAAATTTAAATATTTTCGTCTCTATGTATTTTTAATGGTTAATTTGTTGGTTTTTTAAAAGTGTTCTAGTTTTTGAGCATTATCAATAGTTAATGCTATTGGGTAGTTTTTATTGTTTCAATTGTCCTTTTAATATTTTAAATATTTTAATTGGCTTTGTTGCTTTGATGTTTTTCCTTTTTCTTTTTAAGGGCTGCCTTGAATGTTAGCCAGAATGCAACTCCTAAATATAAAAAAATGCATAATGAATAGCACTTTTTCACGCCTGCTGTGACCAATCTTCCCATTTGCTGGAGTGAGGTGTCCCATTTTATAGATCAGATTTGGAAGACAGAGTAGTTGCACTATTAAATACAACAAAAGTTCAGCTTAATAAAATATAGCTTTTTTTAAAAAAAACCAAAGGATATACACCAATTTTATTTTATTTTTTTGCCTTGGGGTACAGAATGCATGGACTGCTACTGCTGCATATTGCTATGTAAGTGTTCCCTAGAAACCACTGTAGATTTCTTCCTGTTGCCCCACTTATGCACACAGGGGAGGCATTTGTCTTCCTTGTGTTGTTTCCTAATAGCTGCAGACTCAGAAGCTCTTTAAATTCTTTATTTGTTTTGCATAGGAAAAAGATTTATAGCCAACACTAACCATTAGCCTATGCTAACTATTAAAAATGTATAAAATCAGAAAAATAAAATATTGATTCCATTGGTTAGTCTGCTTTTGTTTTCCTGTTATGCAGCTTTGGAGGTGACTGTAGTAAGAAAAACTAGGTTGCTTTTGTGCTCAATTCCAAGATGGCCAATTCTAGGATAATCATAATTAATCCCAGTTAAAAACAGAGAAATATCTTTCTTTGCTGAAGATTCCAGAAAGCCTCTGCCAGTCAGAAGAGAGACTATCATGGACTACACAGGCATATAGTTCAAAGTCTGACTGTAATACTTAAGCTTTGCATAGGGAAGATCACAGGTTGTCTTTTGCAATTTCTTTTCTCAAACACGATAATCAAAGGAAGGACGTTGTTTGGGAGTACAGTTCAAGGTTTTCTTTTTCCAGAGCAGGAATAAGAACACTACCTATCCAAATGCTTAATCAGGCAAATGAATCAGATGATAAGATTTTCAAGCTGGACTCAAGTTTGTGCCAGAATGTTCGGGAATGAGGGAAGTAACAAACAATATACCTTTATTTTAAACTGGAACCTTAATTCACTCTGGCAATTTCAATAGAAGCTATCTGGAAATCTTTGGTTAATTTACGTGTAGTTAAACACCAATAGGTTTAATGGCATTTACTGTACTTTCAGATCACTGGACTACGTTTGTTACTGACTATATACAGTTTGTTACTGACTATATACTGGCAATATACAGTAGTTGCTTTGCATTCTGCATTGCAAGTGGTACCCATATGTGGAAGTGGAAAAACAAGGAGAAAATTATGGCACACCCAGACTCTTCACATTGTTGTATTCACTTTCTGCATTAAGAGAAGCAGGGAGACATGCTGGCCACTGTCAAGCATGTGGGAAAATTTTGTCATTCAACAGATAAGGATAGAAGGAAGTGGAGGTGTTTCCGTGGTTTGGCTTCCGGAAGGAAAAAGTAAGGGCAGATATTCTTATGAAAGCTTCTAAGAAAGGCTGCTTATTTATGCTGGAACATTTCTCCTGCGACTGAAAGCTATCCCTGTCATTGACCTTTTGAAACCCAATGGCATTGGAGGAATATGCAAGGGTGGCATTGATCTAAATTGGGCATGGTCTTTGTACACACAATGAACCTACACAGAAGTTATTGGCTCACCCTAGTTTGTGTATACTGTACTTACTTAAAAATAATGATAATGTTAATTCTTCTGGAACCCTAGTCCTGCTTTAAATAGCCCTATGGTTTACTTGTCAAAAGTACTATTTTGCTCCAGAAAAATATGTTACATTTTAGAACTAAACCTATCAAAAGGAGCATCATTAACTATGTAGAGGCGCAGCCAGATAACATTTTTTTAAAAAAAGAAATGCAAAACAGGAGGTGGGGCCCAAGCCCTCGGGTGTATTATCAGCATCACCAAACTTCGTTTCTGCCCCATCGCTTGTCGCTTTTCAGACGGCGAAATGCAGTCCTAGCGCTGCGCCGCAGGTGCCTGGACTTCTGTCCCCAGGAACAGTTCTGAGGCACCTCTGCAAGGAAATTTCCCGTGCATAAGCACAACCGGCTACCCACGAAACCATCAAACAAGGCTCTTAAATCACAAGCTATCGCATTGTGACTAAGCGCGGCTGCCAGCCCAGCCGCAAACCCTTACGCGAAGCTCCTTTGCTTTTGCAGTGACCACACCGCCGACGCCGCTAACCTGTTGCGGTTAACGTGTATACAAGGAACGCGTGACAAGCGCTGGGATCTGCAATAAAAATTCCGCCTAGCCACCCTTTCTGCTGCCCCTTGCGACCAAGAGAGTTAGGTTGAGGGTCCCTGGGCTGCTTAGCTGGCGACGGGCCTCTTCCGAGTTCTTTCCCGCTTTTATTCGCCATCCCCGCCCGCGGGGGTGAGTTTCTCCCCTCCGGGAATGGAATCCAGCCGCGCGCATTCCTGAGCAGGCCGAGGGGTTGCTGGGACTTGTTTGGCTCAAGCCACCTCGAATGCTTCATTCAGTTGCAACTTTGCCTCTGCCTGCCTCTCCGCCCACCTCTTTGGCCCGGGAGCAAGCGGCTGTGACTGCGGCCGTCAGGTGTGCGTCTCGGTTTAAGTCGGCAGAATGAGTAGGAGAGGGAGTAAGTGAGGAGGAGGAGGAGGAGAGGGCGAAGAAGGGAAGCGGGCAAAGGGGAGGCAAGCGCGAAGAAAGACCCCTTCAGCTCGGGAGTTTTCTCCCTCTGGAATTAGCCCATCGGCTGAGAAGTTTAAGGTAACGCGAGCCTTCGTGGTGCGAGTTGTGTGTGTGTGTGTGTGGGGGGGGAAGCGGTGCGTTTTTCCAATGCTGGAGGCGGCTTAGGGGTCTTTTGTTTCTGCTGAGCAGATGTCAACAAATCCTGCAGCAACTAAGGCCAAGGATGTACAACCGAGGTGATTCCATATTTGTCTTTTATTTTCTCTTTCTCTCCCTTCTGCCCCACTTCTTTGCAAAGAGCCGTGGATCTTAGATGGTGCTATTTCAGTGTTGATAGATACAGTTTGGAATAAGCACCAGGATATATGATATTTCTCAAGTGACTTAGGCATGAGGCCCAAGATAGCTTGGAAAACCTTGCTCTATCTTTGTCCCTAACTCAGGATGTTTGCAGAATCCAGCCATTGTGATTTATTCAACAAACAGTGAGTAAAAGTGATATATGAAGCCAGTCTTTTTTTCCTCCCTCTGCCCCCCCCCCTGAAGATGGAGAGGTTTGTCTATAGTTATTGCTGTGAAGGACTAGCACCGTACCTGGACAGCTGTCTCCTCTTTTTAATTCTCTCCCACTTGCAGATCTGAGCTGTGGCATCAGGTCTTGGTTCTGAGGATAAGCCAGCGGTTCTCAACCTATGGGTCGGGACCCCATTTGGGGTCGATCGACCATTTCATGGGGGTTGCCAAACAAGGCTGTCCGCCATTTTTTTCCCCTTTTCCGGCGGGTGCCTTACCTCCCTTGGGCTGGGCCAGCTGGTGGTCGGCCTGCTCAGTCTCTGCCGCTTGCCAGCTACGCCTCGGCCGGCGCAGGGGGCGGAACCACGCATGCGCGGCGCTCCCGGGCAGGGAAAGTCCTTGACTTACGACCGGTTGGGTAGTCCTCAACTTACGATCGGTTTAGTCCTCGAGCTACGACCAGTTTAGTCCTCGACTTACGACCAGTTTAGTCCTTGACTTACGACCGGTTGGGGGTCACGGCATTAAAAAGGTTGAGAACCACTGGGATAAGCCCTTAGTCGTTTAACATAAAACCACCTGTGATTTCAGATGCCTTAAACTACCCCCACAATGTTGTGTTAGGCCATTGTTTCTATTTGAATAACAAGGTCATTTAAGTTGGGATAAAATTTTATTATCCATAACCTTTCCCTTATAATTGATTCATATTATTATATGACAAAGTCCAAACTACATGTACTTTAAATAACCAAGTTTCAGGAGAGAGAGAAAGGTGCGGCAAGAAGGATATTTAACTATATAGGGATGAAAAGAAGCATCAGTATTTGGCAAATCAGATAAAAGGCAAATTGTGTTGTAATATTGAGACAAGATATTGTGCTTTTTCAGACTTACTTGGGATACTCCAAATTCCCTGAGAAGCTTAATGGACAAGAGATGCTTATTCTGGCACTGAGGATAATGTGTAAACTTAAAAGGTTTCCAAAAGAAAACTTGGTTTAGTACTATTCAGATCTCTGTGGTATAGCAAACTAAGGTAATACGGACAATGTGGTGGCTATTATCTAATCTTAATGACTATTTTAAATGTTTTAGTTTTATATGAATGTGTGATTTTGAATCTGTTACTTTCACCATCAAGAAATAGATACATAGTTCTTTGGATACAGGATTTATGCAGACTACTAATGCTGAAACTACATAGCCCCAAGGAAACTATGTGTATGTGATGAGATTTGTGCGCTATGAATCAGCAACATGTTTGCATGTCTGGGATTGATGATTCAAAAATTTCTTTAGAATTCTGGCCCTTTCCTCTTAATCTTAGTTGGACTTGGGAGAATTGAAGACCTGAACTTGCTCATGTTTAGCTCATAGAGTAATATGACTGTCATTTTCACTGCTCTAGGCAATCATTTGGCAGAGATGGCTTTTTCCAATCTGACAATGTTGGTAAATATCAGCCAGCAGTTGTTAAAGTCCCAAGAACCCAATTGTGTTTTGGCGTAACTAGTTCATAGATCATGCCATGAATACTTGTACACACATATGTCATTGCTCTATTTTCATTTTCCCATCCATTCCAATTGGTCTGAAAATGATCTGCAACTGATTTCAGTTCTACATAGCTTGAAACACTGAAACACTGTCTCCTTCTATGGAGACAGAAGGGGAAGTGATAGATGAAAGGGAGCGAGGAGCTAGGGAAATATGTTTTTTTTTTTAGTGAGAAGGTAGACTCCTGATAAATGCTGCCATTTCAGCAAAACATCAGTTGAGCCATCAATATATGGATTTGGCTCCAGGATGCACAAACATCATGAGATTGGAAAAATTGTGACCTTAATATGAACTAGTGCTAAGATCTCACATGGAAATGCCTAACTCACAATGTGGTTTGAGCTTAGTATATTGTGAACTCCCAGCCATTATGGATTATGATTAAACAAACCATAGCAAGATAGAACATGTGTTAATATGATTTGTAAGTCCAGACTATTTCTGTGGCTTAGCTACATTTATATAATTTGTTGAACAAGCCATAATGATCTGGCTTACAATAAAGCATGATGGGAAAGTTCAGTCATTATAGTAAGTCAAAATCAAATCATGATGAAACCCATAAACCATTTGAGTATGAGGGATAGATACAGGAAAGGTCCCTATCATTTGATAGGGACCTAGCAATTTCTGTTTTTCTGTCTTTGACACCTTATTTACCATGTAGTATCTTATTGAGAACCTCTGTCCCACTTCTTCCTGCTATGGAAGACAGAGTAAGGGATAAACTTTTGATTTTAATCTATGCATATATGATGCTTCCTTATACTATATCATAGAATTAATTTTTGTAGCTTATTTCCATTTTCTGTGATCAGTGGTTGCTCTCAAGAAATTCTGCTACTCAAAATTGAAGTTGGTTTATCCCAATAATTCCAAGCTATGGATTCTCCCCGAAGATGGAACATTCCAGTGACTTTGGACACAGAACAAGCTGGTCTGTATATTTTGAATTTATCTTTTTAGCTGTCTTGCCTTTTCGCTTATGTGACATGAACAGAGTAGAACAGTGATGGTGAACCTTTTAGACACTGAATGCCCAAACTGCAACCCAAAACCCATTATTTATCACAAAGTGCCAGGGCTGCATCAGCATTGTGGTGCCCTCAGGGGGGCGAGGGGGCATGGCCCACTGGATGGGCATGGCTGCAGTGGTCATGGCAGACTGGGTGAGTGTGGCCGGGGCCAGGGTGGCGGGGGCTAGTCCCTCGCCATCTCCGGGGCATCAACGGAGCTTGCTTGCTGACTTCCTGCCCTGTCACTTCCAAAGGCCACGTGCTCGCTACTCTCGCAAACTCTGCTGGGGCAATGGTGTGTGTGCCCACAGAGAGGGCTCTGGCACGCGTGCCAAAGGTTCGCCACCATTGGAGTAGACCGTATTATTTTCACATTGCTGCTTTTGTTTGACAAAAAAAATTGCTATAGCAAGATAGTTTGACTGAACAAGATTATCCTATAGAATTAAACTTTGTATGAACCAATTTTTCCCCAACCTAAATTCCTCCAGATGTATTAAACTAAAGAGTTCCTATAAACCCTGCACTATGAATGTCAACCAATTTGGAAAGCTGTTGTGGAACTCAGACTCCTGAAGCATTCAATACTGCTTCTTTTGTTCATTTAAATGTAGCATAAGATCTCTTTGCACATTGCTCGTAATTTGAAATTTTTGCAATACTTTCTTATTCTGATTGGAATTTTTAGGCATGACATTTTGTGAAGATTAGTAGTATTTCTGAACTAGTAAACTTTACTCTGAGAATTACATTATGTATTCTCACATTGTGCTAAGCCAAAATGTGCTTAACTGGGTTTTGAGTGAACCTAGTAGTTATGGGTTATTCAGAAAGTTGTTAAACTAACTTCCATAATGTACAAGCTTCCTGCTAATTTGTCTTGAGTTCTCAGTAACTTGTCAAATTCCAATTCCCTTTGTTAAGGGAAGGCAGTTAAAAGTTAGACCTCAGAATCAAATAGTGACCATTGTTTCCACACTTGTATAATGTATCCATTCCTACTGGCTATCACTGAAATTGCTAAAATAGTTTTGGTAGAAAACCAACTATTTGGATCTATATCTTTGAAGACTTTGGATATGCTAATCTACTTGACTGTTCAGTGCTTTAGAGAAGGCTGTGGAAACTCCTTGAAGTGGGAAAAGAAAAATAGCAGGAAGTCCTGCTCAGGCAATGGAACAGCTTATCTTGCTGCTTTGCAACTTCTTAGCAGCTTTGCTCTTATTTAAGGGAGTGACTGCATGAATTCCTAGTAATTTTGTCCCCTGGAGTAAAGTCTAACTTTTTTTTAGTGGAGATAATAATTGTAGTTTGCTTAATATTGGGGACATTGGGGCAGAGGGAACCCATGGCCCCCAACATGGTTCTCCTTATTGACTGGGATAGTTAAGGTTTTGGCATTGTAGTTTAGCAATATTTGAAGGACCCCAAGTTGCCTACATCTGTTTGAATAATTAGCATACTGTTGTTTGCTTATTGAAGCCTCCTTCACATTATTGAATAGTTGGATTTTCTTTCTATGTGGAGCTGTGTAGACTCTAAAATGCTCTCCCATTCTGTTTGGTTTGATCAAACAGTGATGGTCTCTAATAAGTATGTATTAGCTCAGTGTTTCTCAGCCTTGGGCACTTTAAGAGATCTGGGTTTCAGTTCCCAGAATTCTGCTTTATCTTGGGGTTGGGAGGATTTTGTAAATGACTATTATCAAAGCCAATCAAGGTTACAGTCAATCAGAGTCAGATCAGAAAACACATTGTGGCTTTGCAGCATTGTCAGACTGTATGACTATTTTCTTTCTGCATGCCACTTTGGGCCTTTTGCTCCTTCTGCTGTTGTATGATGTGCTAAACTATTGTTGGGTTTATTTGAATTTGGTGTAGCAAATTGTATGAATGCAAAGTCATGATTTGTCCAGCAAATCATGACTTGGTATAAGAAAGAGTGAGTAACAATAGATTTGGAGGCTTGCATGATACTGAGAGTTTCAAAAATTAGACTAAGGACTGAAAATTGCATGAATCACTTGAGCCAGAGAACTGCATTTAAATTATTCCATGTTTAAGACAGGAATAAATAGTAAAGGTTTCACCATGAAAATGGGTTTTGAGATAGATTAAAAACAGAAAAAAATAGTCACAAAATTTAGATGTTTGGTCAGGGACTTACTTCCAAGACTTCATATATCTGGTAATTATAATAGATGTCTTCAATTAAACTGGCCTAATCTCCAGCTTGTACAGCCATCTGAAGTGCATTAAAATGTGGAATTGTTTTTATGTCTCTGTCATCCTTGTTGATAGTGTTTATTTGCAGGTAATTGTTTCTCAGGAGTTGATAACTTGCAGACCATGCTAATGTGGTCCCAGACTTCTTTTTTTACAACCCTTGGAGCTAATTCTGACTTTAGCAGTTCTTGTCATTTTGAGATGGAAAGCATAGGAAAATTATTATGTATTATGTATTATTATTATGCTGTGCAGAGACTTGCATTTGAAAGGTAAATTGTGATTTAGAGATTTTGTAGGTAGACAGCATATCCTTGGAACATGTTAAAGCAGCTACATCTTTTCTTGAGCTCGTGCATGGTCATTACTATTTTGTGTGCCTTAAAGTAAGAATGTTTATAGTTTTAAAAAACAAAGAAATCCCCCAAGACTCCCCACTCAAATTTAATTTTATGTACATGCAGAATGTAGCTCTTGTCATGGGGCCAGATTATTTGAGGGCTTGCCTTGCTCCAACTTCATCTGCCATCTCACCAGATCCAGCAGAGAGGGCATGTCACAGGTTCCGTGGTGTAGGGCAGGGCTTTTCAACCTTTTCACAGATTGTACCAGTTTTAGGATATGGCAATATTCGAGTATCACCAGTCGCCTAGCAAGGTGTCAAAAACTTGATGAACAAAAAAAAAAAAAGAGGAAAAAAGTGATAAAATACAGGTAGTCCTCAACTTAGAATATTTCGCTTAGTGACTGCTCGAAGTTATAACATCACTGAAAAAAGTGACTTATGACCATTTTTCACACTTATGACTATTGCAGCACCCCCAGGATCAGGTGATTTACATTCCGATGCTTGGCAACTGATTCATATTTATGATGGTCACAGTGTCCCAAGGTCACGTGATCCCCCTTTGCAGCCTTCTGACAAGCAAAGTCAATGGAGAAACCAGATTCACTTAAGAATTGTGTTACTAATTTAACAACTGCAATGATTCACTTAACAAATGTGGCAAGAAAAGACATAAAAAGGGACAAAACTCATGTAACAAATTTCTCATTTAGCAACATAAATTTTGGGCTTAATTGTGGTTATAGGTTGAGGACTATCTGTACACCCACTTAACACACTTTTAATGGGGAACTTGTGTTTGTTTCTCTGACATTAATTTTTGCACTCTTCTAGTCCCTTCTCTCCTTCTGGTTGACTCAAAGAAGCCTCTCCTCTTCTCTGTCTCTCTTTCTCCGTCCCCTTCTCTTTCCATGTCGGTTTTTTCCTCTCTTTTCCCCTCCAAAACCTTTTATATCCTCTCCTCTCTCCCCCCTCCTCTTTTTCTCTTTGGTGTAGCTGCAGCTGACTCCTTTCCCCAAGGCTGCCCGTTTCTGTGTCTCTCTTACTCTGTCCCCTTCTCTTTCCACGTTGTGTTTTTTTTCTCTCCCTTTCCCTCCAAAACCTTCTTTTATATCATCTCCTCTCTTCCCCCCCCCTCTTTCTTTTCTCTTTGGTGTAGCTGTAGCTGACTCCTTTCCCCAAGGCTGCGAGCTGCTTCCAGAAGTGCCAATCAGCTGAAGCCCCATGCAGATCCTGGGTGCTCAGCAGAGCCCCGGCAACACCACAATTCCAGCTGACTCTCCCACAGGCCTCTGCGGCATTGCCGCCACTTCAGCTCATCCCCCCCTATACTTTTACACTTTTTTTACACTCTTTTTTTTACTGTGCTTTTCAACCTGTCATATGTATACCACATATGCTGAAATACCACCAGTGGTACGTGTACCATGCCAGGTGCTGAAATACCACCAGTGGTACGTGTACCATGAGTTGAAAAGCACTGATCCTAGAGCAGGGCTTTTCAACCAGTGGTACGGGTACCACCTGTGGTACATTGACATCTGGCAGGTGGTACGCGACCATCCTAGAGAAGTAATGGGGGAGGGGAATGAGCTGAACCGTTGGCAGCACCACACAAGCCTGAGCGAGAGACGGCTGGAGCTGCAGGGCCGTCAGGGCTCAGCGGAAGTGCCAGGATCAGCGCCAGGCTCCAGCTGGAGCTCGACACTGATCCTGGTGCTTCTGCTGAGCCCTGAAGAAGCGCCGATCAGCTGGAATGTTGCAGCATCTCCAGGGTATTGGGATTTACATTCAGATGCTGATTGTAACTGATTCATATTTATGACGGTCACAGTGTCCCAGGGTCATGTGAAGTGACCAAAACCTGCTGCAACCACCCAGCAGATGGGGGGAATAAAAACCAAACACTCCCCCATCACACCCCCGCTGCCAATCCTCAACAGAAATGCTCACAACTATGAAAACCTCGGACAGGAGGAAGAGCGCCGCCGGGCGGGCAGGCAGGTGTCTTGCTCAGCTGTGGCTTGGGGGGCACTTTTTTCAGTGCCATTGTAACTTCCAACAGTCACTAAGCGAACTGTTGTAAGTCGAGGACTACCTGTACTTTATCACTCTTCCCTTTTTGGGGGGGGGTCATCAAGTTTTTGACCCCTTGCTAGGCGACTGGTGGTACTCGGATGTTGCCATATCCTAAAAGTGGTACAATGGATGAAAAGGTTGAAAAGCCCTGATCCAGAGAGTTATATTTAATGGGCCTTAGGCAGTGGGCCTTCTCTGCAGCAGCCCTCACATTGTGGAATCTTCTGCTCCCCTGAGATGAGGTTGGCCTCATCTTTTCTGAGCTGAGACTTCCTCAAGATTTGATTGTGTCAGCAGGTCTGGGAGCTCCAGGGATCGGTGAGCTAGTGAGGTGGTTCTGCTATTGTTAACATTCCTTCACTTACTTTTTTTTTTAACTTTAGCTCAGTTTTCTGTAGTTTTGATGCTTTGGTTGTTAATAGTTATACTTTTTAGGTGTTTATTGAATATTGTAAGCTGCCCAGAGTCTAAAAATAAATATACTTTGTGGTGCTCAGTCTCCAATAAAGAACAGCCCTATTAAAATGATGTGAAAAATCCAACTCCCAAACTGTTTAAAAGCACTTGAGGAAATTAATGTCCTTAATTTCAGTACCACTTAATATGTGTTCATAGGACCTGAAGATGATATCATCCAGGTCCAAAGTCTTTCTGAAGAAGAAGAAGAAGAGGAAGCTTTGTGGGAGAAGATTGAGAGTGTGCGACACCAACTAACTCGCTCTTTGAATCCAGAAAAGCTGACACCCTACTTACGTCAGTGTCGTGTGATAGATGAGCAAGACGAAGAGGAGGTGCTGAGTGCCTATCGGTTCCCATGCAGGAGCAACCGAACAGGTGAGAGATGTTTGGAATTTGCATGAAGGAGAAATCAGTGAAAAGTCTCTTTTTTTTTTGTTTAAAGTACAATATAGAGAGTTAGTTGGCTCTTGAATGAAAGGAAGGGATCCCATTGTGGCTCTGTGTACCTTAAAAAAGCCATGCTAGAGCAGACCAAATCTCCATATAGCTCAGCAGTTTTTTTTTACCTTAAGGCTTTATGGAACTGAAATCTAACTTAGATGTTTTCAAAGTCCAGCAAAAAGAAAAACAAAATCCACCTTCTCTCTTTTTAATTTCTGTTATTGATTTTTTTTTATTTCCCTTTGCTGTTGATGGTGATGGAACATGCTAATGGTATAGTATTGTATAACTTTATTGATTAGTCAGTTGACCATAGCAAGAGCATGTTAATGTAATCATTGACTTAAATTTACAATTAGTTGTCAAGCATTGTGACCAGAAAATTAGTTGCCAAGCATTGTGATCATTAAGTGAATTTACAACATTTTTTTAGCTGCGGTCATTAAGTGAATCACCACATTTACTGCTAGTTTTCAGCAAAATTGCATCCATAATAAACCATTGATGGGCAGACTCCATTATGGTCATAACTTTTGAGGACTGTATTTTCTTTTTTGCTTAACCTTATATAAGACCTAAAGAATTTCCCTAAATCCTGCTGTCTTGACTTGACTCTCATATCCTGTAAATTGAAAAGGCCATTGCTGTTCTTATAAAGGTTCTTATAAAGGTTAGACCAAGTTTACAGTTTCTGGCTTTATAATTCTAGAATGGGAATAGGCTACCATATTAAATCCTATATTATGGCTTAGTGTGATTGTAAACCTAGCTAATCGTTATTTATTCAAAAAATCATAATTTATTTAATGAGCCAGAATTTGGCACATGATGGTTTCATGTGATATGCAAATACGAAACCTAGGATTCTGGTTGCTAATCACATAAAGCCATCATTTGTACCCTATCCGTGTGCATTTTTTTTTAAACCCTCTGCAGGACTCCTGATGGATATCCTTCGAAGGCGGGGGAAGCGAGGCTACGAGGCATTCTTGGAGTCCTTGGAGTTCTATTACCCTGAACATTTCACCCGACTGACGGGAAAGCAACCTGTTCAGCGTTGCTCTATGATCTTGGGTAAGAGATTGTAAGAAACACAATATGCAGCTCATCTATTCCGTGCGGCCGGCCTGGCGTAGTAACTAATACAAAATCACCCCCAAAACATACCCCATAAAAATCTCGTCCGGACAATAAATTAAACTAAAATCTTGTCTTTGAACGCATATAAATAGCACCAAAAATAATAGCGGACAAGTGGCGGGACTCAGGGCATTCCCTCTATCCCGCCATATATTTAAGTTATTTATTATTATTATTATTATTATTTAATAATAATTAATAATAATAATAATAATTTAGAGAAGCTTGATTCTACTTTGGAAGAAGGAGGGCCTTCAAAGCTCTTGATAACGCAGTTTGTATATATGCATAAATAGATGCCTTATTCAACTTTCTGCTGGTATTGAGAATTGTATGTGAAATTGCTTGGCCTGTATTGTACCGAAATGTCTATATTTGTCCTGTTTTGATTTTGTTTTGAATGCTTTCCTAACAGAAAGTGGCTGTCATTTATACTCCAGGACTGGCTTTATAATGGCCACCAAAGCAATCTGATTTTGAGATTGCTGAAATAGAAATAGCCACATGGATATTTTTTAGAATTGTCCTACCAGGAATATCATCTATTCAGGGTAGTAATAGAGAATGCTTCATGATATCAGGATTATGTTTCTGTATATTGGTTAACTGTTTTGCCTTTTTTCTGCAGCTTCCACTGATATATCTTTTGTTGCTATATGTGAATAGAGTCCTATATTGTTATAACACCGTTATCTGTGAACAAATGTTATTTTTATTTGAACAGCTCTCTTCCCAAAATAAAAGCAAAACATATAGTTTGAGCTCACCTACTCTTAAAATAATCCAACCTGCTTGCATTTTAATAAATTACCATGTGATTATACAGTTTGTGTTTTCTGAATGCAAAATATGTGTATAATAGGTATGCATTAGAGAAACTTCTCCATGTTAGAAGTATGCAACAATAAACAGGCCTCACAGAGAATCTGGTGCAATTCTCAGGAAATACAAGTTGAAATGTATGTACATTCATATAGATTTGAGCAAAGGAATTTTGTTTGCCACAAGTGTCAGAGGGTTAGATTTTCTATAGAACAGTTTTACCATGAACAAGTGCTACTTTTGCACCTTATGCAGCTAAGTGTGTTGCTATGTGCTTGCAGTGATGATTGACCCAAATTTTAAGCATACGTGCATGTTTATAAACAGGCTATTTCACATATTAAGGGCTTGCAAATTAAGTAGAAGTTTGAAGCAAGTTGGATTATTGAATTATACATGAGGTGTTCTGACTGATGGCTCCTAGCATTTTGTCTACTCGTGGCACTAATCCACTGTCCCTTTTCCAGATGAGGAGGGTCCTGAAGGCCTGACTCAGTTCCTGATGATGGAGGTGAAGAAGGTGAGGGCCCAACGAAAGGAACACCTGGCCAAAGAACACCAGCTCCAGATAAAAAACCAAGGCTTAGAAAAAGAATGTAGCCAGTTGAAGCAACAGCTCCAGGGATTACAGAAAGTGCAAGAAGGTTGGCAGAGGTTCCAAGAAGAGTGGGATACCAAGAGCCTGGAGTTGCTAAGGCTGAAGGATGAAAATTATTTGCTGGCCATGCGCTTTGCACAACTATGTGAAGAGAAAAACGCTGCTGTCTTAAGGAGTAGGGATCTGCAACTTGGGGTACGGTGAGCAGGGTGTGCCTGCAGTTATATGTACACACATGAATGCATGCTAATATTTGCAATTCAGTACAATGGAATTATGTCCAAATTAAAGGAAGCGCTCTTCTCTTGATCCAGGGTTATTTTGTTATTAAAATAGTGTTTGAGTAAATGTCTCCTACAAATCCTAGTAAAAAAGAATTATGAAAAAAAGTACCAGAAAATCAGTTCATCTTGCTTTCAGTTTCTTGGCACTTTCTGCTGTGTCTGGTATAAAATTGCTTCTCTTGTTCCATAGTTTTTCATTGCATTGCTCATTTGGAGGAACTCTCACCTTCACCTTTACCTTTCTAATTCTGTTCTCTGCTGAGTTTACTGCTGTCCCTTCCTATCTGCCCTACGTTTTTTCTCCTAAGTGTGCCCAAACACGTTTAATCTACACTTAACTTCAGTGTAACTCATGACCCAGATGATACTCCTAAATGCCAAACCCCTTCTCCCGCAAATTTGTGAAATGCAGATTATTAAACATTTTGAAATTTGAAAATTAAACTGTATTTGTGCCAAGCTGAGTGTAGGTTCTATTCAACAAGAGTTTCCTTTATGACTGTGACCCCTATTAGCTAGGAAATTTGAAATTTCATAGTTTGACATTGCTGGTGTCCTTTTTAGGGAAGATAGATTTGTAGTTTTAGATCTGAACAGAGTTTTGGAAAATCAATGATTGAACAAATATGTTTGGCACTTGTGTTTATGAATCTTTATGTTAGAGATGTTAATAACAAAAACATGATTTATAAATATATTTTAAAATTTATTCTGAACTAACAGTTCTTCTGTTTGGTGTAGTTGTGCGCTTCTGCTAGATCTGCTGTATGATCAGCAGATATTCTTTGAATTGCAAAATACCTAATCACCTTAGACAGAAAGCTAATTTCCCAGGGAAATTAGTCTCAGGTTAATCTATGTTACTGAGCTGCAGTTCTGGGGATAAAACTAGGAGAGACTTTCCACCATCCTTTATGCTTCTGTAAATTCTGAGAGGAAAGATAGAATATAGTTGTGATTTCTATGGAGATTCTCAGTCATCCAGGTCATGGTTGTCAAAAAGGTGCTTTTTCAAAAGGCAACAGGACTTTGTTTTTCTTTGAAGATGTTTCAGTTTTCATGCAAGAAGCTTCTTTAGTTCTGGAGCACTGAAGAAGCTTCTTGAATGAGAAGCGAAATGTCTTCAAGGAAAAATAAAGTCCTTTGCCTTTTGAAAAAGCATCTTTGGGGCAACCATGACCTGGATGACTGAGAATCTGGGATATATTCCCTGCTCCTCTGCATACATCTTCCCAACCAGTAGGGCCAGGGGTGAGAATTCTGAGAATTGCTTACCTGGGAGTTGTGGTCCAGCGTGGGCAAGATTGTTCTAAATAGCAAGTGCAATTTATGTATGGGTCCATAGGAGCATATCTACATTTATTTATTGATTTGATTTTTAGATCTGCCCAACTCACACATCAGAACTTTGGGCAGCTAAACATAGGTTTAAAGCCAAAATCAGAACCAACAAGATAGCCAACAACAAAGAAGAGGACATAGACATAACCAAAACAACCCAGAATACTATGTTATTCAATATTTCAGATGCTATTCACGTACAGTTTAAAAATAAACCCTAAGCACAAGTATCAGATTCAGTACTATTGATCATAGCAAGTCTACCTATTCCTTGCCATTTTAATCTGAGCCTGCCTAACCATTTAGGAAGGCATCCTTTGATTCCTTGAAGTATTACTCAGTCTCCATTGCAACCTCTCATTCTAATATTTTGTAGCTGGTGAATTCACCTGTTCTTGCAGAGTTGGAATGGGCCAGAAAACTAAGCCCAGTTCTTGGTCCCAATATAGGAATCTTTCTTACTATAGACTCATTCTTTCCAATACACATAGAATTATGACATAAACAATGAATGGGAGTGAGCAAAGTGTCTCCTATAAAAATGATAAACCTCAGATGATCCTTTCAACTAAGTCAGGGGTCTGCAACCTTAAACACTCAAAGAGCCACTTGGACCCGTTTCCCAGAGAAAAGAAAACACTGGGAGTTACAAAACTTGTGCACGCACGTGTGTGCGCGCGCAAGGGATGGGGACCTTGATTGAAGAGTTTAAAAAGAAATAGAGGCTTCTGTGCATGAGTTCTCTCTCTCTCTCTCTCTCTCTCTCTCTCTCTCTCTCTCTCTCT
>NW_015386871.1:967629-987039 GCF_001527695.2 Protobothrops mucrosquamatus
CTCTCTCTCTCTCTCTCTCTCTCTCTCTCTCTCTCTCTCTCTCTCTCCTCTTTCCTCTTTCCTCTCCCTCTCTCTCTCTCCTCTCCCTCTCTCCTCTCCCTCCCTCCCTCCCTCCCTCTCTCTTTCTCTTTCCTCTCTCTTTCCTCTCTCTCCCTCTCTCTCTTTCTCTCTTTCCTCCCCCCCTCTCTCTCTCCCTCTCCCTCTCCTCTCCCTCTCCCTCTCTTTTTCTCTTGCTCTCTCTCTTTCCTTCCCCCTCTCTCCTTCTCTCTTTCTCTCTCTTTCCTTCCCCCCTCTCTCCCTCCCTCTCTCTCCCCTCCCTCTCCCTCTCTCTTTTTTCTCTCTCTCCCTCTCTCTCCTCTCTTTCTCTTTCCTCTCTTTCATCTTTCCCTCTCTCTTTCTCTCGCACTCTCTTTCCTCTCTCTCTTTTTCTCTCTCACTCTCTTTCCTCCCCCTCTCTCCCTCTCCCTCTCTCTCTCCTCTCCCTCCCTCTCTTTTTCTCTCTCTTTCCTCCCTCCTCTCTTTCTCTCTCTTTCCTTCCCCTCTCTCCCCCTCTCTCTCCTCTCCCTCTCCCTCTTTTTCTCTCTCTCTTTTCCTCTCTTTCTCTCTCCCTCTCTCTCCCTCTCTTTTTTCTCTCTCCCCCTCTCTCTTTTTTCTCTCTCTCTCCCTCTCTCTTTCTCTCTCTCTTTCTCTTTCCTCTCTCCCTCTCTCTTTCTCTCTCCCTCTCTTTCCTCTCTTTTTCTCTCTCTCTTTTCCTCTGTTTTTCTCTCTCCCTCTCCCTCTTTTTTCTCTCTCTCTCTCCCTCTCTCTCTCTTTTTCTCTCTCCCTCTCTCCCCCCTCTCTCTTTCTCTTTCCTCTCTCTCTCTCTCTCTCTCTCTCTCTCTCTCTCTCTCTCTCTCTCTCTCCCTCTCTCTCCCTCTCCCTTTCTCCAATCTTCTGCTCACCTGGCAAGCTGGCTTCAGGCTGTTCTGCAACAAGCTGACACACATTATTTGGCTGGCTCTCTCCTGCCCTTCCTGCTTCCTGCAGAAACGCAGCAAAGGGAGGAGCCCTGCCCAATAAGCTTGTCAGCTTGTCGGAACAGCATGAGTCCGCTCTCTTTTTTACACACACACACACACACAGAGAGAGAGAGAGAGAGAGAGAAGGGAAGCAGGGAAGTGCAAGTGCCTCTCTCTGTCTCTGTCTCTCTCTCTGCAAATGGCAGAGGAGGCTGAGAGCCGCAGGAGAAGGCTCAAAGAGCCACATGCGGCTCCGGAGCCGCGGGTTGCTTACCCGTGGACTGGACTAAGTCAAAAAGGTCTTTGTGGGAAAGGCCAAAACAACCCAAGATTATGGCCTTAGTGTTCTTTTAAAGTATCCCCAGGAAAAAAAAGTTAGTTTGGTTTGGAACATAAGTTGTTTTCTACTATCAAATTATTAATATAATTTATTTAACCAGGAAGAATTGTTGGATTTTATGTAGGAAGCTCATCCACACCATTGCATATCTGATATTTATAAAGCTGTAGGTATCAGAATTAAATTTGGGATGTGTTGCATATAAAGAAAGACTTTAACTCTTGACTTATGTTCCCTCCTCAATATTCTCATCTGCAGTTCAAAATGCCCAGTGTTCCAAATATGTCCAGTCATCTTTCCCAGACATCAATAAATGTAAAAAGAAGCTGCCTTATTCTAAGTCAGGCTGTTGATCTATTTAGTCCATTATTGCCTATTCTGATTGGCAGAATAGGCAATAATGGGTCTTAAGGGGTCTCAGGGGCCTAACGGGGTCTCATGGGTCTCAGGTAGGAGTTTTGCATATCTCTTGGGACTTTCTCTTTTTAAATGGATTAAATGGATTGCATGCAAGGCAAGCCTCCAGGTATAGCAGCAATTCTAGATAGCCATTCAGTTTTTCCTTGCTTTCCTAACACATAAAATTCTGGGCCTTTTGTTTGTCTCTTTTGCTTGGCCTTATGTTGACCCTCCAGATTATAACTTATCTAAGGATATGTGTAAATTATAATTGCATTTAATAATATGGTGTCAGATATTTATTATATCCCCCCTTTTTCCAATTATGTTATGTCCCTGAAGAATAAGCCACTACCTGCTATTTTACTGTTCAAAGCCCTATGCATATTGATGATGCTGTAAAAATGATAGATGGTGGCAGTCCTGGCCTTTTTTAGTTAGATCTGAGCTTGAAGTGGTTTCGTGTTTGCTCTGGGAAGCATTAATTTATAGGCCATGGCAGAACTATTCCTAATTTTCTTTTGAGCAAATTAAATAAGTTATAATTGGGTTGGGGCATCTTTTCATGTTAACTGTATCTCCCTGAAATGTAGGATGAATTTTGAGAGCGCATTTATATGTACTTATATGCTATGAAATACTGCATATAAATTATTCTGGTTATTTCAAGATTTGCTTTAGATTCTGATTATTTCAACATTTATCTTTCTTTGTGCTTAAAGCATGAAACTACCAATTTTATAGCATGATATCAAATTATTTGCATATAATATTTGAATTCATAGTCATCTTCATTACTTTATCTCAAAAATCTTTAAAACCATCAGATAAACTGGTATTATTGTACCATATTGCAGATGAAAGTTACCTGAGACTATTGATTTTATGGTAAAGGCAAAATATGAAATACAGACTTCATGGTTCTTGTACTGTGAGATGAGTGGCGCATAAATTTGATAAATAAATTACCTTGAACAACCCAGGCTAAGATAGAATAGAGCTAGTGTGTGACTATATTTATAAAAGAGAGAAAAAAAAACTTAAGAATCTCATCTTACAGCATTGATCACTTTAACATGATGGAGTATTGTGTGCTGCAGTTTCAGTATATTGTATGTTTTCCTTTTGTGTAGGAATGCTTGATTGTTTTCTTCTTGTTGGTTAAAACATAAATTGGTAGTGCTTTTTTTTTATTCTAGTCCCTAAAATCATTTTGACCACATTGTTGAATTTTCTGGCATGGTTTCCAAAATTGGGGGCATGATTTTTTTTGCCATTTTGAGATGGGAAAGACATGGAAACTTGAAAGCATAAACCCAAGATAACACTGTTAAAAAAGCATAATTCTCACTCAAGCAGAAAAGAGGAAAAATCCCAACCCTGTCTATGTGTGTAATGCAACCCATCAATTTTACTTTAGTATGGCCTTTCTTACACTTTCCTGCTACCAAACATTGTCCATGGTGGTCTAAGATGTGAGTTTAGCTAGATTACCCTTGTGTCTTCCTTTTAGATGCTTTCAGCAGTCTTAGAATTGCTGCAAATTAAATGCAACCCCTGGATTCATCTAATGTGCCAATCACTAGAATTTGTTCTGGAGATTGGTAGATTCTTCAGACGAATCCCAGGTTAGATTACATTTGAAAAATTGAAAAGCAGGTAGGGGTATAAAATAGATGTCAAGTTCCCATTTTAAACAATGTTTCACTCCAGATACTTGACAGAATTTATTAGATAGCCCCTTGGTTACTTGAATTTCACTTTGAGCAATGGGCATGTCTACTTCCTCTTTATGCAACTTTAACTTTAAATCTATATATGTGTTTAGATTAGACATTTTCTGAAACCACTATTCTGCCTTCCTCAAACTAGTTGCCACCAGTCATGTTGGATAACAATTTCTACCATCCTATGTCAGTGAGCCTGCTTGGATGTGTTGGCCATAAATGATGAGAGTTGAAGTCTAGCTGGAGGAAATAAAATTGGAGAAGGCATGTCAAATCTTCTGGGGTTTTTTACCTATTATTTTAAATGTTTTTGAGCATGTGTCCATTAAATGATTGGCTTTCCAATCCACAAATCCATTATTAAATTAAGAAATAGGGTATATATTGTGAAGAGAACTCACCTATACTCCAATTTACTCCTTTTTATTACAATATTTTATTGACTGTGAACCATTAAAAAGTTTCATGTAGGACTTTATTTTGATTAACTTCCCAATCAAAATGAAGCCCTATACAAATGTAAACTACTTGTTTGCCTAGTGCTACAATCAATGTAGTGCTGTAATAGTCTTTTATCTGTTCCAAATTTCAGATAGATCAATTGAAATGCAAGATCGCTAGTATGGAGGAAGAGTGTTCCTTATTGAAGAAACAAACATTAATGGCCCCTCAGCGGGAGGTGGAGGATCATGGATTTACTGACATTTCTGATTTGCAAGCTGAGAACCAGAGGTTAATTGCTTCACTTCAGGAGTTGCAGAATGTAATGCAGGTACATTCTGAAAAACGTGGATTTGAGAGTAATGCGTAGAAACATTCTCTACCCTGAACCTTCTCGTGCATGAATTCATTTTTGTATTTAAACTGGGACAGCATTTGAAAGTGCAACCTTGTTCTATAAAAATTATTTGGTTCTAGAGGAACCCAAACATCATAACTCAGAGCATCAGGTGCTGCTAGACCAGTGGTTCTCAACCTTTTTAATGCCGCGACCCCAACCGGTCATAATTCGAGGACTAAACCGGTCGTAATTCGAGGACTAAACCAGTCGTAAGTCGAGGACTGAACCGGTGGTAATTCGAGGACTACCCAACCGGTCGTAAGTCGAGGACTTTCCCTGCCCAGGAGTGCCGCGCATGCATGGTTCCGCCCCCTGCGCCGGCCGAGGCGTAGCTGGCAAGCGGCAGAGACAGAGCAGGCCGACCACCAGCTGGCCCAGCCCAAGGGAGGTAAGGCACCTGCCGGAAAAGGGGGAAAAATGGCGGACAAAAAAAAACGGCGGACAAAAAAAATGGTGGACAGCCTTGCTTGGCGACCCCCATGAAATGGTCAATCGACCCCAAATGGGGTCCCGACCCACAGGTTGAGAACCACTGTGCTAGACCCTCATTATTTGATGGCCTGCTGTGAGATTTCATCTATGGACCCTCCAAAGTTCTTCATTGTATAGTCCAGATTTCTTACTTGGTGCCTTTGAGAAGTTTTGGAATTCACATAAGTTTTCAAGTAAAAAGTTAAATAGGCTTGGGGCAATTTGTGCATTGTTTTATACATTTGGAACCCAGATGTCAGGGAAGGCTGCTGAGGACTTTAAAGGAAACCCATTTCATCTGCATATAATTAAAACTTCTATTTTAGAATTTCATTCTGGGCCTGTGACTGGATTGCTACTTCACACTAACTTTATTGGTTTGTTTAATAAACAAGTAAACAATTGATTCATATATCACACTTAAGTCATAAACAAAGCTTTGCAAGTTGTCGTGCTCACACAGTAAACTATGCCAAACTAAAACAAATCACTGTAATGTGATGTATGAATCCAGTCTTTTGGTTCCAGGACTGTTATTTTTTTTTTTTCTTAAAACCAAGTGATAAAGACTATTATTATAATTGAAATGAAAATGGGCTGGTCACCTAGCAAGAAATGATGACAGGTGGACCAAGGTAGTCATAGAATGGATCCCACTTGATAAAAAGTGTCCACGAAAGAGACTTAACACAAGATGGATCTATGACATAAGCAAGTATTGCAGGCCCAATTGGCAAAAGAAAGCTCAGGACTGTATTGGTAGGAAACATGTCTACCCTGCAGTGGATAGACAATGGCTAGAGTGATGATGATTATTTTAATAATAATAATAATAATAATAATAATAATAATAATAATAATAATAATAATAACAACAACAATAACAACAACAACAACAACAACAACAACAACAACAATAATAGTAAAGTTGGAAGGGACCTTGGAGGTCATCTAGTCCAACCCCCTGCTCAGGCAGGAAACCCTATACCATTTCGGACAAATGGCTGTCCAGTCTCTTCTTAAAAACTTCCAGTGTTGGAGCATTCATCACTTCTGGAGGCAGGTTGTTCCACTGGTTAATTGTTCTAGCTGTCAGGAAGTTTCTCCTTAGTTCTAGGTTGCTTCTCTCCTTGATTAGATTCCATCTGTTGCTTCTTGTCCTGCCTTCAGGCACTTTGGAAAATAGCTTGACACCTTCTTCTTTGTGGCAGCCCCTGAGATATTGGAACACTGCTATCATGTCCCCCCTCATCCTTCTCTTCATTAAACTAGACACACCCAATTCCAGCAACCGTTCCTTATATGCTTTAGCCTCCAGTCCCCTAATCATCTTTGTTGCTCTTCTCTGTACTCTTTCTAGAGTCTCAGCATCTTTTTTACATCGCGGTGACCAAAACTGGTACTATACTTCTACTACTATTGTTCCAGTTGGAACTTAAGCATACAGATGATAATCCAATGCAATTAAAGGGCATCTGATTGGCAGACACTAAACTAGTTATATGTGTGATTTTATATGTAGACCTTAAACAATGAAAGGGTGAATGCCAGCAAGGCTATTCTTCCTTTCCAGCAGTGTCTTGTATTTTTGTGAATCACAGTCTTTGTTCCCTTTAAATTACCTCATCACAACATTGACAAATGTTTCTCCTTGAGTAGCTTCAGTACAAAGTAGTCTTTTATAATAAGTGTAAGACTTGCCACCCAGCTATAAACATACTACGTATTGCCTGAGAGTTGTGTTCATTCTTGCACTAGTACTGGATTAGAACCTGAGTTGGTAGAGTGCTAAAAATAAAACATATTTTAAAAAGAGGGCCTCTAGCACTGGCTTAGATGCTGCTAAAATATCAGTGGGTGGTATGAACAGCTGTGATTCTCAGCTGTTTGGGAGATGTAAACAGCCTGTTATATCTGGGTTACCAAATAACCCCTATTTTTACCCTGAAATATATGAATATATATAGTTTTGAAGTTTTCATTGAATTTATGATTTAAAACTATCCCTGTATTGTGGATTCCAATTATTTGGTTATTTACATAAGTTATCTCATGATGTACAACTTATGCTAATTTGTTTTAGTTTTAGTGAATGTTACTTAAATACAGTATATTTTGGTTTAAAATTCTTCCTTTCCCCCAAATCCTTTTAATTTTTTAACCAGGAAGAATATATAGTTTTCAAGAAAAGTATTCGTAAGGAAGAAGCCTATGGATGCAATCAGTTATATAAATCTATTACATACACAGCAAAATATTGCCATTTCCATTATACTCTATAATTTTTATCTAGAGTAGTTTAAGAACGCGTCCCAGAAAGCATGAAATTGTAAGTTTCTTATCTTGGAAGACATGAGCCAATCTGCCCATGTTCACAATCATCCATAAAACATTGCTTAGCTATGATGTTTTGACTATACGGTTTCAATCTGACACAGCTTGTCTCTTTAGAATAATATTTTTCACTGCTTAGATCTCCTCATATCATTCATCTAAATATAATCAAAACTAGAGCTGTGCCTGTACATTATTGGCTCTGACAGCTACTGTGGCTCTGCAGGGAGATGCAGAGTCAGCCTGTGGAAGCACTATCAGGACTGAAGTAACTGTTAGAGATATTGAGACAAGTTTCTTGGGCTTCAAAAGGAAGCCAGTATATAATTGTGGAATATATTTCTCTACTGACAAGGAAGAGAGAGATCTGCTTGTGTGGTTTTCTGTTTTAGAAGACAGTAACGTGATTGACCTTAGAATCAATGTATCTTGATTTTGCAAGCAGGGGCACCATTGATTGCTCCATCTCAGGCAGCAGAATATCCCAGGCTGCTCTTGCAAATGAACGAAAAGGCTGTTAAACGGCATCAATCTTATACTTTCAAATAGATTTAACAGCTATTCTTTGCTTAGAAACTAAGGGGCCAGGCTTGCTAATTGGCAGTTTTCAGAATTCCTACTAGACTAGAGGATTCAGAATTATTTAAAAGCGGACATGAAATTAAAAATGGTATGACACTGGTATGAAGTTTGTTGCACAAATGCATCTTTCACTTTTGGTGGTAGGGAAGATATATAGATATTGAATTGGTTAGCCTTTCTTTAAAAAAAGGCCTTCCAAGGCTAACTGAGGATGAAGGGTGTTGAACACATCTGGAGATTGTCAAGTAGGCAAAGAGTAGAATAGATAGAGCACTCTACTCTGGAGCTCCTGCTAGAGATATTTTAAAATATTCCTTAGGCAAGCATACTGATTTCTGTTCTTTCCCCCCCCAAAGGCCTTAATTATCCTGAAATCATTATATCCTAGCACAGGGGTCTTCAAACTTGGCCCTTTTATGACTTGTGGACTTCAACTCCCAGAATTCCTCAGCCAGGCATGCTGGCTGAGGAATTCTGGGAGTTGAAGTCCAAAAGTCATAAAAGGGCCAAGTTTGAAGACCCCTGTCCTAACAGATGAGTGACTTTCCTTCTTTACTGCTTAGAAAGCAAGGGAAGACCATGTGCCAGGCTCTGAGAGGGTTCTTCTAGACATTCTGGAGCATGATTGGAAGGAAGCACAAGCAGACCGACAGGAACTGTGTCAGAAGCTCAGCTCCTTACAGAATGAGCTGCAGTGTGCTGAACAGCTGAGAGATAAGGTAAGATGCTGTAACTTTAACCCCAGACATTTAAGCTTGGAGATGCATTGGAACAGCCATGAAATCCTTGTTCCAGACATTAGTGAGCAGGGAATGCTTGTGCCATGGGCTAAAAGCAGAGCACCAGTCAAGATATTTTTGGACTCTGGTCACTGATAGTCCTTACTTTGTTCTGCCCTTTTGAAAAAAAGCCAGGAAAACCTATGGAAGGAATCTTTTGCAAATTGAAACAGGCAATGGAAGATGATAATGCTATCCCACTTCCATCCCTGCAAACAGGTATATAAAAAAGAAAACAAGATTCTAATACTATTCATTTCTGGATCTCACTATGTTAGAATGAACATCTTCATAGGATATCATTAAGGCAATTTGGACCTCAGCAGAAAAAATCTCCCCTATCTCCTATCTTTTAAACATCAGGTACATGCTTTCTATTCTGGAACTTCTAAATTTACTCCCTTTGTCCTAAGCAATGCTTGATAATTGAAAATGGGGTGCAGGTGATGCAGAACAGATGCATGTACACTTTCTTCTTTCTGAACCCTGTCGTTTGAAAAGAGATTGCAAACCTCCAACTGCCTTTGTTTAGGACCTGAACATTTACTTGGAAAATTATCCATCTCTGAAATTTCTTTTCCAGTATCTGCAGGAAATGGAGGATTTACAATTGAAATTCCATACTCTGCAGA
The DNA here is from genome assembly GCF_001527695.2 of Protobothrops mucrosquamatus. Taxonomy (NCBI): domain Eukaryota; kingdom Metazoa; phylum Chordata; class Lepidosauria; order Squamata; family Viperidae; genus Protobothrops; species Protobothrops mucrosquamatus. Next base: position 976,733 of record NW_015386871.1, read on the forward strand.
AGAACTGTGATCTGTATAAGCACAGAATGAACACCGTGCTTTCTCAGCTAGAGGAGATTGAGAAGGAAAGAGATCAGGTAAATTGCTTCTCCTCTGAAATATTTCTTTGGCTTATAATTATGGTATACAGTTAAGATTAAACCACATGTTATGGTAATAATATTCTTGCTACCCTATTTCATGCTATTCAAAGTAATAGAAAAATACAGAAACCATGTAGGAATGATAAGATGGAAGAACGATGCTTGCTTTATATTTCCAATCCAGCCTGTTTCTCAGTGTGGTTCTTCATAGATACTTGTGTAATATGACCTCATATCCTAGATCAGATAGAAACATCTAGAAGTCTGCCAGGATTGTTTATTTACACCCGTTCCCGGTTATTTGGATTATTTTTATTAAATGTGCTCTGCTCCATTGCTGTTGCTCTACAAGTAATTGTATACTGATTGAATTATATGTCAATGCATTCTCATTTCTCTATATTTCAAATAGCTATTTTACTGTAATTTTACTTTCAATTAGGAATTTTTTTTGTTTAGAAAGGCCTGGTGAATACCAGAAGGGAGCTGAAAAGGACCTTAATAAACCATGACATTTTATCTTTTTGATTATGGATACTAAAACAGCAGAAATTATAAAGCAATGTGCAAAATTGGATGTAACTTGTTTAGAATGTGATTTAGAGAAAAGAAGAGTGCATGCTATGCACAGTTCTGCCTATAATCTCACCCATCAGTTCCCCTTCCTCACTGTTTCCTTTAGGCCATTCAGAGCCGAGATGACATTCAGCTCCAGTATTCCCAAAGCCTCATTGAGAAGGACCAATACCGTAAACGTGTTCGGACTTTGGAGGAAGAGAGAGATGACTTGCTGAGCAAACTCACACAGGCTGAGGGCACACTAGAGGGACAGTTGCAGCGATGCTTGTGTAACAGAGGCCTCGCCAAGAAGGTATGCTTGGAAGAAAAAAGACAATAGAGGAGAATATTTGTAGCTCAGGGTTGAAATGAGGGGGTCCTTGTGCTCTCTGAGCTTGGTTGTTTTCTTGTAGTCATTGTATTACCCAAATTAGGTAACATCACAGGCTAGCACTGATGATGTTGCCTAGTTGGGTAATGAAATGTCTGCAAGAAAACAACCAAGCTCAGAGAGCACCAAGAATCCCTCAAAAGAAAAATGAGAAGACCAATGACTTGTTGGAAAGGGAGGCTAGAATTTAATGGAATTGTCAGGCTCAAAATTCCAGGACCACACATGAAGGTTCAATTAAACTGATTTATTGCAAAAAGCCTATGCACAGGATCTCCTCAACTGCTTAGAATTAGGTAAGTACTCAAGGAGGTTGGACTTAATTCTCTTGTGGCTACCAAGGATTCTAGGCTGATTCCCCTTTTCACTCTGCCCCCAGGTTCTGCCATCACTTCTCCTATGCAATTAAGCTCACTAGAGAGGAAGAGGGCACATGTGAATGGCAATATAAGCTACTCTCCTTGCCCTCATCTCCTAGATAACTGTAAGAGTGAGAAATCGAAACACAAGAAGCACATGTAAAAAACAGCCCTACCCCTTTGTCCACTAAGAATGCAAAAAAGGACAGCTAGTTATTCCAGCCTTAAACTACATTAAAGTCTGTAGGATCGAAACTGTCCCAGATTCTTCTTTAAGCCCTTGATATTTCATCAAAATGAAACAAAAACAAATCCCATTGCATTTATAGGATTCTACCCTGATATTAAGAACTTCTGGTACTGCAAAACAAAATTTTTCTCTAAAATGATTGAGTCAGTCTGGATGATTCCTAAAATTAGAAAAGGAATGCTCTTTTTACCCTCCATAGAACCAATGCAGTAAATGAAGTAACACAAAGAATTCTTGTCTGAAAATTAAGCGTGTCTGTGTAGGAATGAATCTTAAAAGATGGGTTACTTTACTGAAGTATCTTGCATTCATCCTCTCTTTTTCTCTCCTCCTGCCCCCCAAGATATGTTCCTCTTCTCATTCACTCTACAGCAGCAGTTGGAGCATAATAGAGGATGGGATTGTAGATTCACCAGACATCCTGGACACTATATTCCCAAGAGACTCTGTAGGGCCAGATGTGGTAAGAAGAGATCGCATAAGCCATGAATTAAAAAGGTGCTATCTTAAATTCTGAAAGACCTCACTTTGGTAATAGCTTTAATTACAAAGAATTAGATGGGAGAGTAGTCACTCTTGACTGAGGTATAATTTTCAAAACCCATCTGATAGTGAGAGATGCTGAAAGTTGTAGTTCAGCAAAATGTGGAGGACTATATTGTGGTGGCTATTAATGAAGAAGCACAACTGATGCTTTTTGGAGGAAAGAGCTGATGTGGTATAAGATAATTTTATATTTTCTTAGAAACTATTGCTGTTTTTCTGTTTAAGTGGCAAAAACTGATAGCCAAACTGAAAATATACTTAGGCAGAGTCTCAACTTTAAGTTAGATTCCTACAACTAACCACCCCCAAGTTGTATCGGGAATCTTGGAAGTTAGAGCCCAAAACATCTAGAGGGCTTTAAATTGGGAATTGCAATCCCAGCATATGTATGGGAACTTGCTGAGAAGCCTCTTTTATGGTTTTTGATGAGAACAGATAAAATTTCTATTCTCAGAACAAACAAAATTATGCAATCTTCTGTACTGTGTCCAGCAAGACTGTCACAGCCTCTAATATTGGCTTATTGTATACTGGACTCCTACATTAAGTAAATATTGCAGGAAGCCATATCCATCAGTTATTGAGAGACTATAGTGAATTTGAATAAAGAAAATTCAACTGATTTTAAAATTTGGTAGTGTATAATGACTGAGCCAGTAGTTCCCAACACAATTTCTTTAAGAGACACTAATTTTGAGTCTGCGGGTTTAGATGAATAGCTAGTTTCATGGCTGTTAAACCAGGAAATATCAAATTACAAATGACAATGAGATCTGTGGCATGTCAATATATTTGTGGTGCCTTTCTCTATCTTGGTGTTTTCCATATGTGCTGGAATACATGCAGACGTGTGTAATTCAATTCTCTTACAGAAGGTTGGAGCCAACTTCAAAACTACCCTTGGTTTTCCATACTTGTATGCCTTTAAAAGTAGAGTCTGTCATATAGCCTATGTTCTCTTCATAGCTGGCTTCCATGAACAAATTGGCTTCTATCCCATTTGCTTCCTGAAGTTGGTTCTGTTCTCTCAGGATGGTTTTTGGTTGGGATAATTTTAATCAATGAAGTTGCTGGTGATAACAAAATGATAAAACTATAAATAGGACTTGAACCCTCCCTTTGTATTCTGTCCTAAATATGCAAGCTGGATAGATTAGCTTCTAATTAGAGTTCTGGTATTTAGGCTACCCTTCACCAATTTGAAATTTTCTAGGAAGTGTTGGGTTTATAATCCATTGGATTCCCACCCATTATGACCACTCAGAATTCTGGAAAATGTCATCCCTAAGCCCTGAGAGGTTATCAGGTTAGTCAACAGGACTAGTGGCTAAGGCACCAGTTAGAAACTGGAAGACTTAATTCTAGTCCTGTCTTAGCCATGAAAGCCACCTGGGTGACGTTGGGCCAGTCACTCCCTCTCAGCCCAACTCATCTCATAGGGTTGTTGTGGGGAAAATACTGTAACAGGAAGAAGGTGGGCTGGATATGTTCTCCACTTTGAGTTATTTGTAAAAATATAAAGATGGGTTAGAAATAATTAAATAAAAATTTATCACCCCACTTCTGTGAATGGTACCTCAATGCCTCAGTTAGATGATAACCTGTGTGACATGATGCACCCTCATCAGAAAAAAAAGGCTTTGTCTACAGAATTTTTGTTTATATGCGCATGCCTTTTGTTGAATAAGTTGTGATTAAAATTAATCACAAGCGGTGATATCAAGCCTAGCCTGATTAGACAAAGAAATATGGGGTGAGGAGGTAGGGAATTGTCTGAATTCAACATATGTTTTCTGCTTTCCTTAGGAAGTGACTCCAGACAGAGAGAAAGAAATAAACCGGCTCTCCATCTTTCCCTTCCCCCCATGTGCGGGTTCTATACTTCGACGGCAGCGTGAAGATGGGCCAACGGCTTTCAAGAGGTAACAATTAGAATAGACTGTAAAGAAAATTTTCTCGGTTGGCTTCCTGAACCTTAGGCTTGTCCATTCGGAAGAGCTAAAGAATCTTTCCTTCAACATTAATGCATTTTTTTTCCTGTCAACCTTTGCAACTTTATGGTCTGTGGACTTCAATTCTAGGAGTCAAAGTCCTGGGGAATTCTAGGAGTCAAAGTCCACACATCTTAAAGTTGTCAAGCTTGAGAAACAGTGCATTAATGTATGACTGATAGAGGAATATTGTACCTCAGACATGTAGAATGTCAGTATTACTGTGAATTCTGGATTGTCTCCTTTTGACTTAGTTTAATTCAGATTGTCAAGTGGCAGAAACTCATGAGATATTCTTTCAGTGCTGAATTTGAACAATCCAGTCACTGCTCTTTCTCAAGGTTCTCCTCTCTGCCAATCCATCAGTTTTCTGTATGGGTAATAAAAACATTTATCTTCTGGAAATGGAATGAAGGGAATGAAGTCATGGCAGAGAACAGAAACGGGCCAGGCAAGAGACAGGAACACCTTAAATTCTAACCTGCTCCACAGAGATTTTAACTGTTCTGTTTTGAGAGAAGAGATTTTAGACTCTAGGATGAATGAGATAGACAAAGTTACCCTGCTCAGGTTACAAAAAAAAAGCTGAAAAGGGCAATTTATTAATATAGATAATATGATAACATGGTGGAGAATTAATGAAGGCTGGAAAGGAACTTCCCACTATTTTATATGTCCTCTGAATGATTTGAAGAACTGAAAGAATATTAATATAAGAGATTTTATTTTGATTTTTATAAAAATTAATGTTTCCCCCCCATTGTGTTCTGTATTTTTTCTGTCTTTAGTTGGTCTTATGGGTCCTTTGGTAGCATGGAAGACTTAACAGGTATTGCTAGTCATGATTTCCTATCAAATATTTTCATCTTGAAAGCTGCTAGAGGGATTATTGTGTTAGGGGAGAGAAGAGACTTTCCTCTTACAAAATCACCTGCATGAATATGCATCCACCAGGGGGCACACTTGCCCTATGCTTCAGTTGCTAGCTCTGGGTTAATTATCCAGGGGCTCACTGGTGTCCTGCATGCATGCTTGACTCTCAGGTTATTCCTGTTTGGTGTACTTAATTTATTGGGGAGGGGGGAGTGGTTAGACAATGAATGCAATTCAGATTCAGAAGAGTAGAAACTGGAAAAGATGAATGTTTCAGCTTCTGGCTGTTATTGGTTCTTGGTGACAGGTTGTAAATCTCTAGAGCCTGTCTCACTGTATATCCTGAGATCAGATAGCTTTGTGGCATTCACTACCAAGGCATCTAACAGGAAGATTGGCATTTAGCACGATCCTGTCTGGATTTTTGCATTTAGATGTTAAGTATGCCAAAGGTGGGCCCAAAACCCAATCATTCAATGCCTACAGCTTCTCTGTTGACTCCATGAATGGACATCTGCATTCCTAATTTTAATGCAATATGGGGGTCCTTTAAAGAGGCCATATTTATTCCATGACTTGCTATCTTTCGGCTGATATCACCTTAAGTGACCCAAGCTTGTAGGTGTGTAGGTTCTTTCCTGAGTTCCACCCATCCTATGCCATAGTAGCCTTGTATGTGAAAGAGCCCTTTTCCATTTGGGGTTTTCTTCCCATATTTATGTCAGTGTTTATCCTCCCCTGAACCTCCCCAGCCTCTACATGCAATGTAAGAATGAATAATACGAACTTGTTCTCCATCTTTCTCCCCTTCAGGAAGTACCACCACCACAGCTTCTTCTGCCAGGTCACCTTCCTCTTCCAGCAGTGCACACACCAGGGCAAAATCAGAAGCCTGCCTCTCCAGTGATTGTGATCAACAAAAGTTTGCCAGAAGGTCTGTTTGGCTTTCTCCTTGGTTTCATCTCTGTCGAAATAGTTGTGTTCACAGTATCTTTTATTCTAACAGGAGATGGTAGTTTCAAGTTTAGAGTCGGGGGACTACGACGTCGGATCTCCGTGATAGTGGAAGATGAAGGAACTGCCAAGTCTAGTCGTCGGTGGTTGATCCCTTCGACGATATAGTACTCTTACCGAGAAGGATGATAATCTTATGTCAGAACTTTTTTTTAAGGAAATGGAATCCAGATTTGCAATCACCTCTCATATTTTCAGATATTTTCTTACTCCTCTGCAATATACTTCTCCAGGGCAGATCACATTAAAAAAGAAAGAAAATACAGCTCCCCCCAATGCAAATTATATTAGATCCAAATAATTGCAACAAAACAAAGCAAACCTTGTTGTCAGGTAAAATATAGCCTTTATTAACCTAGCTTCTTCCAAATGCAGTCTAACATGAGCACTGCAACTCTCATATTCTCCAATAGGCCTGGTACCTGGGTGTGTGTGTGATGAGAATAGTGATCTGTTACATCTATTATCAGGTTGTGAAAAGCTGGAAAAGTTCCAGCTTAAAATCTGGCAATAATTTTTCTTGCACAAGAAACGGAGGCTGTTGCCCAAGGTACTGGAAACTTGCTGGCACCTGAGATTTGGTAGATCTATGAAAAAAGATACTATTGTATCAAGACAAAAAAATTAAGTTTGTGATTCATGTGTCCTTAGGCTGCACCATAAAAATATCTTGCCTCCCTAGGACCAGAATCTCTAGCAGTGTCATGAATTTAGTTATTGTATGGCTCTTCAGATGAAAACTCTGCAGTAGTTGTAGAAAATCTAGCTAGAACATTTTACTGGACGTGCCTTATATTGTTCTTGTAAAACAGAACCCATATCCATCTCTCCATTTATGCAGAGACCAGAATATAAATCCCTCTCATTGTTTCCTTTCCCTTTTAGATCGGTTATGGTGCATTTGTCCAATACAAGTCCCCTGAGTGTTCCAGCACTCCAGAGCAGGGGACTGACTGGAGATATTTCCATCCTTGGAGGAAACAGAACCGGGATTTATGTCCAGTGGGTGAAACCAGGCTCAGAAGCTGAGAAGGCAGGACTCCGAGAGGGATGTCGGCTCCTAGAAGTATGAATAGAACTCCGGAATTATGGCTAATTTCTATGAAGGAAAAGTTGGATAAGAAAGAGAGAAACACTAACTCTTGGACATTAACATTTGAAGCATTTATTTCAGTTCTACTTCTCAACATACATCTGACATACCCATACATAACTTTAAAATACTTACTGACATTCCCTTTCAGTTAACCTTTTCAGTTAATCTCAAATCATTTTATTTTTAATTTCATTCACCAGTGAGGCTCCTTGTCTTGAATTTTTGCCCAATTCCAGAACTTTTTTAAAAAAAATCTCCATCAAAATTGCTCTGTGTTTTTTTTCATAACTATTCCTTCTCTTTTATTACATTATTTGCCATAAATACTGTTATTCTTATTTTTGCTGCAGCAATCACTTTCTTATATGGATTTTTCCCCCCCGCATCCACAAACTCTTTCACTTTATCATTCCACCAGGCATCCATTTTAAACTCCCCATTAATATATCTGTATCTACTTTTGTGGTCCTCAATAACACAATTCTCTGTTCCAGGCATCTTCCATATCCTCTTAACTTACATCTACTTTCCATTCATTCTTTTGGAAGATTAATCTATCGTCTAATACTTATTCATATAGGGCTCATACTTTCTTTTCCTGCAGACATATCTTTTATGCCTTTCTTTTTTATTCCATGACAATTTTACTCTCAAGATTTATTCTTGACAGCAAAAAAATAAAATAAAAAAATCTGTCCCATATTCAGAGTCTTTCATCACTCTTATATCCTTCATTAATTCTCATGATAAAAGGTCAAATTAATCATGAATTTAGATTTGTATTAATATCTTTGGTACATGTGCATGAAGAGACTTAAGTTTCAATCACATTTTTGAAGCACACCTTTTTCTGAGCAGGTGCTCAGCATACAGTCACCATTCTTATTTAATTTTCAATTTCCTGAAGATCCAGCCTCTCTTTCTGTATTCCTTCCTCTTGCTCTCATCTATCCATTCAGGTAACCTAACAGTAATTTTTATCCTGCATCACATTCATTAAGAATATTGCATGATTTCTACCAAAGTCTGTTTCTTCCACTTTTCTCCCATTAACATAATTCATTACAATTGTCAGCAATCTATGGACTCCAAGCTCCTGATATAGCAACCTACTGTAGATGAAACCAATTCGTACTTTCTGATATAAATTTTAGTGCTTATTTTTCTTATATTCTAATTCATAGTCTTTCATGTACTGTGGTTATTGCAAAATTGTCCAAAGATAGTGGCCTCCATTGTCCATTATAGATTTGGTTAATTGAGGCTTTTACTGAATATTATTTAGTAATATAGAGAAAATTTATAGTAGTGCCCCCCCCAACCTTTGGGGCACCAAGGACTGGTTCCGTGGAGAAAGGTTTTTTCCACGGACCTGATGGAGCATGATTTTGCATGCCGCCTGCATCCCTCAGATAGGGCTTCGCTTGTTTGCACAGACTGGTTGCTGGCATGCCACAGACTGGTGCCGGTCCATGGACCAGGTGCTGGGGACCCCTGATTTAGAGTAACTTACCAGCCTTATCTATGTCACATGTAGCTTTCCTTACTAATGATAAGAACACATTTTGGGCAATATGTTATAAGTACAACAGATCCATTTTACACCAGGCATATTCACACTATTCTATGATAGCTAGCAACTTCAGTCTAGTGATTACTTTGGAAACCAGCATGCTATTCCAGCATTCTATAACTTAGAGGCATAAATCCTTAGTACTTTAAAGCAGCATTGAATTGAACGAATCACTATCATAAGCTTATTGATTCCACAACATCATTTATTTGACTGTTTCAAAATTTAAATGCTATACTTTTGGTCTATCCAACACAACTATTGTTATGTTTCTAAAACAGCAAAACAAACAAAATCCTGTCTGATAGATTATACATTTTTATCCCCACAATGAAAAGAGAATGCTGGAAAAGAAACTTCTCTAAGTTCCTTTCCAATTTCTATCTTTTGATTCTGGTCATTGGACTATACCAAACATGATGGAATTGCTTATGTTTCTTACTGATTGGCCTTCTCATCGAGTATCTGATTAAATATTTCTCAGCAACTGATTGATTTTCAGCATATGTTATACTAACTTGAGGAACACAAGTGCAGTTAGTAATTTTTGATTTTGAACTAAATTATCTCCCCCTCTCTCTCCCATAGGATGGTAATACATATTATTTCATTTGTTTAGAAATACAGCAAATCAATTCTACTATATTCGAGTGCCTTCTGTTGAGCAAAGTCTTAGATTGTTGCTCCAACAAAATGCCCTGATGGTGCCTCTTGAGGTGTCAAGCCCTTTGAGACAGACAGATTCAGAAAAAAATAATTGCTTGGATTTCTGGAACAAACTTTAGTTCTAATAGAATAATGTAGCAGAATCTTGAAAACCTGCCAAAACAATTCTTCAGCTCAATTAATACCTACCATAATTAAGATGGGGTTAGTCCGGGTCTGTTTCTTACATTTCTCCCTCCCCTAAATCATTAACAGCCCTGCTGTTCTTTTTTTAATCTTTAATCTTTCTCCTATAATGGTCTTTCTTTCTTCTCTTCCATATTTCCAAGGTCTGTTAGATATTCCATCACAATAGGAGAATAATAAAAGTGGAATTGTTTATGATGTTAGATTATTCCTTGTGTCTGACTTAGTCACTGCTGTTCATCAATTTTATTTACAGCCAAAATGTTTTAAAAACGTTTTTTAAAACATTTTGGGCCTTTGGGCCATAAATAAAACTGCTGTTAATGTAGCCTGCATACACAAGTTTCTCCTATATGTAGTTTTCTCAAATGATGCCGTTGGTCAGAAATAACCAAGCATGGGGCAGGCATCCACCAGTAAACAAAAGCCTGTAGCCTGTTTGGGAATCTTTATGGGAGGGGTTATTTATTTTAAGAGCTTACAAGACTTCCATTCTTTGTTTAAAGGAAGATCTAAGAACCCAGAAACAGCTTGTTTCAAAGATCTGTTAAGGAAACCTCCTATCCAGCTTGCATTCATCAATCATCTTTTGATTTCTTGTGCAGGTTACAGTTATAAAGAAGGTTAAAATATTTAAGCCCAGAAATGTTATTCTGAAGCTAATGAATCTCTCTCTCTCTCTCTCTCTCTCTCTCTCTCTCTCTCTCTCTCTCTCTCTCTC
>NW_015386871.1:987123-1016230 GCF_001527695.2 Protobothrops mucrosquamatus
CTCTCCCTCTCCCTCTCTCTCTCTCTCTCTCCCTCCCTCCCTCCCAGCTTAGGGAGGCACAGCTAAATGGAGAAGGGCTATCTTTGGAGAACTGCACACTGGAGGTTGCTCACTTAAGCTTGTTGTACTGGAAGGACCCATCTGCTCTTCTATTCTCACATGATGTGAGAGGTAAGTAGCTAAGCAGAAGGTGTCATGGTGTGTTCATTTATCTTTAATTCATTTGGACACCAAAGTTGAATATATTCTGCATCTGTGCTGACCATATTAAAATATATAGAAATGAATACCTGACCATTTATTTTTCATCTCCAAAGAGCAGCTGATTGGTAAGCTGCTGGTCTATATGGACCCTTTAAAACTCTTTCCTTTTCTGAACTCTCTTTATTAGGTTATCAGCCTCTCAAAGAAGCATTTGATTCAAGAAAGAAAATTCTTGGTGACTCATTTTATGTGCGTACTAACCTGAGCCTCTTGGAGCTTTCAAACCCTTATGCTCTATGTGTGAAGTGTCGAGAGATCCTTCATGTTACCGATACCTTGTATAAGGGGCAGTTGGAATGGTATTGTGCTCGTGTGGACCCCTTCACACTTCGAGACTTGGACAAGGGCACAGTACCCAACTACAACAGGTAATCATCCTGGGACGTGCACCCCTTGTTCATGTGTTAGAATTACTCTTCTGTGCCTCAAAAGGGGAAAAAAGTAGACCAGTCCATTTTCTTCAACTGATCGTAGCTCAGTCATTGAAGATGTGTGATGAATGCAAATTCTAGCCCAATATCCCCAGTTATGTAAAGAAAGAAAGAAGCAAATGTGCACATGACTCGAAATCAGAGCATGCAATATTTTAATAGAACCTTTAAGCCAGCTTTATATTCTTTATATAACAAAATTATATAATTTTGTACTTATTGTAATGGAAATATTGTGGTAACCTACAAAGCAAAGCACCGCTATGATATGTGGGTATTGTAGATGCAAAGTTTGTAGGAAAGCAAGTTTTTGTTGGGGAAAGGAGATTCTGCTAGCCCAGTTTAATTTACAAAAGGTCCTGTGCCTTTGATTTACAAAATTCAAAAATTTGGAGAATGAATGAATGAATGAATGATGATCTTAAGATACATTTTGCCTACTAAATGTTGTTAAACTCTAGGCTGCTGGATTTCTCATCAGTTCTAAAAAATGTTATTTTTAAAAGTTTTTAAAATAATTTGTACTATTTCAATAGTATTATTAGAATAACTTTAGATGCACTTAGGTTTTCAGGATTAACAATTTTATTAAGTATTGTGCTTTTACTTTCTTGCTATCAGAATTTTAGAGAAGACTGGGCTGATATGTATGAATAAATACATGTAGACAGAGCTGGAACTGGCAATCTGGAGTAAGTGGGGTGCTCAGTGGAGAGATTTTAATTTGCCAGTCCCATGTTCAAATGCCAGTGAGTCAGAAATATCCATAGGAATTTTCATGATCAATATCTTTGTTTTGAGATTTCCACCGATATATCTTTGGAGAAAGAAATGAGAACTGGGTAAAGATGATTGAAGCAAATATAAATTAATATTTTTTATATAAAAAAGTAAGTTTAACACTTCTAACCTAATACCTTCCAGGTACGTTGGATTACATATTCTGTTGTATACAGCTTGCTGATGGAAATGATAGAGAAAGAAAGAAAGAAAAAAGATAGATAGATAGATAGATAGATAGATAGATAGATAGATAAACATCCAATTTATCAGATTGAGCAACCATTTTATTAAAGAAACCATTGATTTAATAATCTATTACCTACTACAAAATAAGTTTTAAAAAAACCCTATGCATTGGCAGCAGATTTCTGAGTTGAGCTTAGCAGAGTTAATTCTCAATGCAGATGGCAGGCACTGTGTTTTTTGAAATGGCATTTCTTTAAACATGCTGAGTTCTCATATATATACCCTTTTGAAAAAAAAAATTCTTTAGAGTTATTATTTTAATTATACATTCTTTTATGCATATTTAATTTGACAGTGAATTGATTTGGTCTATAATCTGAAGTTTCCTGAAGCTGGCTCAAGAATCATATGATGCCTCACCAGCAAAATAGGGGGCTATAAGTTCTCCTATTGTCTGGATTTGTAAAGTTCATTCTCAGAATTCTCAGTAATATGCATGTTCAATGGCAGCACTAAGAAGTTTATTCATGCCTTGGTCACTTCCCAGATGGACTATTGTAATATACAATATATGAGGCTGCCCCTTGAAATCTATCCAGGAGTTACAATCTATCCAAAAGAACAGCTCACACAGTTCTGTGTGCCTCTTGGTTTTACCCACCTTATAACATTGTTGTACAAACTGCACTGGCTTGTTTCTTTCTGGGTACAATTTCAAGCTGCTGGTTATCACCTTTAAAGTCCTACACAGCATAGAGCCAAGTTACCTGTGAGATCGCCGATTCTGCTAGATTGGGTAGAGTAGGCATGCTCCAGGTCCTTCCTTCAAATGTTTCCATCTAGTGGATCCTGGGAAATGTGTCTTTTCTATGGCAGTCCCCTGTGCTATGGAACATCTTTTCCCTTGAGATCTTGCAAGCCCTCATCCTCTTAGCCTTCTGTGTGGATATCTGGCTTTTCTCCCCAGGTGCTGGGACCTTAAGGTTGTAGCCTGGGAATTGAAGAGATGAAGTGAAAGAGTTTTGGCTTGGGATCCTGGCTTTTCTTGATTTCCCCTCCTCCCCTTTTTTTCTTTTGCATTGGTTTTCTTACTTGTGTTTTTATCATGGCCAGAGTTGTGTGCCACAAAATGGGCAGCCATATAAATCTTTTAAACACAAAAATAAATAAATAGAAAGGAACTTCATCAGTTCATACATCTGAGTGGAATCCAGATTAACATAAATTCTGTGACTACTTTGTTCTGCGATCCCTGTGAGAGGAAAACATGGTATATTAGGGTAAGCATACCTGGATTAGGCAGCTAATGCAATTAAATTTCATTTTTGATGTGTGCCGTTGTGCCCACAATACAAAAATGACAATAAAGGTTATCTTATCTTATGTAACTCATATTTACTCTGGGATTAATGTGGTGATTTTCTTACTATGGTAGTCATTTGGTGGGAAGAAATCGTAGTGGTCCTGTCATACTTCCCATTCTGTCACGGCAGAGATAAAATGGCAGTTTGCCAGCAGATTTCATCCTTCTGTGGTGTAAATACAAGCTGGAATTGCTGTCACATGCCTTTTGTTGGTGACTGTCTTACTCCAATCCCATTTGGGATTTTGTCTCTTTATCTTAATGCAGTCTTACATTGTATTATGGGAAAACATAAAATGCAGCTTTTCACCTGAAGGGCAGATCTATGCAAATGGAAGCAGTCATGATTCTCAATGGTTTCTATTGTGATCTAAAGGACAAAGGATAAAGGCTGGCAAAAGACCAGGACTTCCAGCTCTGTGACATGCATGGCAGCATCTTAAGAATGGAGGGGAGGGCCGAGTAAACTATTTTGCTGTCTCCTATATAAGTTAATGCTTATGTTTTGAAAATGAAAATTTAAGGTGTTCTGTTGTGGAATACTATTACATGGAAGACACAAGATAGCTCAGTCTTTATTAAGAGGCATTTCCTCAGAAGGTATAATAGGAACTAGTTCATCATTATGAGAAACGGGAGTTGAAGTTAGTATCAACCTCCTGTTCTACTGTTATATAAAATGGAGAGCTATAGTTATGGCTTTTACTCACCAAATGATTATAAAAATGATAATTTTTTGACATTAGTATGTCTTGGGATACCTCTAGAGAGTATTTGGCATTTGTTTTGTTTCATTTTAGGCTGCCAAGGGTCTGATTTTCAACTGATGTCATTCTTTCAGGGCTTACCAGCTCTTGAAGATACAGATAGCAATGTGGCAGAAAAGCTGCAGGAATAAGGTGAGCTGGAAGTGAGAGACTGGGGAGAATGGATGGGTTACCTAGAAAGAACTAATAGTTCATCATTGATTGGAATTGCCATCCAACATATCTGGAAGCCACCAAGGTGAAGAAGGTTAATTTTACTCATCTATATTCTGCATCAAAGGTGAACTGCAAATATTGCTCTTCTTTCCACTAACCCAGATAAATGTAGCTTGAATACTGAACAGTGAGAGAAGAGTGTTTTATACAAGTTTCATTTCATTTTATTTCATTTTATTCAATTTGTATCCCGCCCTTCTCCCGAAGGACTCAGGGCGGCTCACAACATTTTTTAAAACAAAAACAAACCCACAAACCCCACCGAATAAAACCAAATTAAAACCAATGTTTTAGAGTTGTGGTAATTAAAATTTCTAAGAAACCCAATTTAAAATCCTCCCTAGGCCAGGCCCGCTTGTTGGAAANTAGAGACAGCTTTATCAACACAAGTGTCATAGAAAATAAGATTGTCCTCTACCATCAAAGTTCAAATCTCAGCCCCCTGATGCTGCAGCCTAGAGGCACTATCACCTTCTACTTCCTTGACGGTTCAGATCAGCAGCCACCAACTAGGGAAGCTGCTATATCATGAGAATGGCTCTTCCTACTATTAGAATACAGTCTTTTTTCTTTTAAGGAAATGGAATCCAGATTTGCAATCACCTCTCATATTTTCAGATATTTTCTTACTCCTCTGCAATATACTTCTCCAGGGCAGATCACATTAAAAAAGAAAGAAAATACAGCTCCCCCCCCCCCAATGCAAATTATATTAGATCCAAATAATTGCAACAAAACAAAGCAAACCTTGTTGTCAGGTAACATATAGCCTTTATTAACCTAGCTTCTTCCAAATGCAGTCTAACATGAGCACTGCAACTCTCATATTCTCCAATAGGCCTGGTACCTGGGTGTGTGTGTGATGAGAATAGTGATCTGTTACATCTATTATCAGGTTGTGAAAAGCTGGAAAAGTTCCAGCTTAAAATCTGGCAATATTTTTTCTTGCACAAGAAACGGAGGCTGTTGCCCAAGGTGCTGGGAACTTGCTGGCACCTGAGATTTGGTAGATCTATGAAAAAAGATACTATTGTATCAAGACAAAAAAATTAAGTTTGTGATTCATGTGTCCTTAGGCTGCACCATAAAAATATCTTGCCTCCCTAGGACCAGAATCTCTAGCAGTGTCATGAATTTAGTTATTGTACGGCTCTTCAGATGAAAACTCTGCAGTAGTTGTAGAAAATCTAGCTAGAACATTTTACTGGACGTGCCTTATATTGTTCTTGTAAAACAGAACCCATATCCATCTCTCCATTTATGCAGAGACCAGAATATAAATCCCTCTCATTGTTTCCTTTCCCTTTTAGATCGGTTATGGTGCATTTGTCCAGTACAAGTCCCCTGAGTGTTCCAGCACTCCAGAGCAGGGGACTGACTGGAGATATTTCCATCCTTGGAGGAAACAGAACCGGGATTTATGTCCAGTGGGTGAAACCAGGCTCAGAAGCTGAAAAGGCAGGACTCCAAGAGGGATGTCGGCTCCTAGAAGTATGAATAGAACTCCGGAATTACGGCTAATTTCTATGAAGGAAAAGTTGGATAAGAAAGAGAGAAGCACTAACTTCAGTTCTACTTCTCAACATATATCTGACATACCCATACACAACTTTAAAGCACTCTTTCTGACATTCCCTTTCAGTTAACCTTTTCAGTTAATCTCAAATCATTTTATTTTTAATTTCATTCACCAGTGAGGCTCCTTGTCTTGAATTTTTGCCCAATTCCAGAACTTTTTTAAAAAAAATCTCCATCAAAATTGCTCTGTGTTTTTTTCATAACTATTCCTTCTCTTTTATTACATTATTTGCCATAAATACTGTTATTCTTATTTTTGCTGCAGCAATCATTTTCTTATATGGATTTTTCCCCCCGCATCCACAAACTCTTTCACTTTATAATAATAACCAGGCATCCATTTTAAACTCCCCATTAATATATCTGTATCTACTTTTGTGGTCCTCAATAACACAATTCTCTGTTCCAGGCATCTTCCATATCCTCTTAACTTACATCTACTTTCCATTCATTCTTTTGGAAGATTAATCTATCGTCTAATACTTATTCATATAGGGCTCATACTTTCTTTTCCTGCAGACATATCTTTTATGTCTTTCTTTTTTATTCCATGACAATTTTACTCTCAAGATTTATTCTTGACAGCAAAAAAATAAAATAAAAAAATCTGTCCCATATTCAGAGTCTTTCATCACTCTTATATCCTTCATTAATTCTCATGAAAAAAAGGTCAAATTAATCATGAATTTAGATTTGTATTAATACCTTTGGTACATGTGCATGAAGAGACTTATGTTTCAATCACATTTTTGAAGCACACCTTTTTCTGAGCAGGTGCTCAGCATACAGTCACCATTCTTATTTAATTTTCAATTTCCTGAAGATCCAGTCTCTTTTTCTGTATTCTTTCCTCTTGCTCTCATCTATCCATTCAGATAACCTAACAGTAATTTTTATCCTGCATCACATTCATTAAGAATATTGCATGATTTCTACCAAAGTCTGTTTCTTCCACTTTTCTCCCATTAACATAATTCATTACAATTGTCAGCAATCTATGGACTCCAAGCTCCTGATATAGCAACCTACTGTAGATGAAACCAATTCGTACTTTCTGATATAAATTTTAGTGCTTATTTTTCTTATATTCTAATTCATAGTCTTTCATTACTGTGGTTATTGCAAAATTGTCCAAAGATAGTGGCCTCCATTGTCCATTATAGATTTGGTTAATTGAGGCTTTTACTGAATATTATTTAGTAATATAGAGAAAATTTATAGTAGTGGCCTCCCAACCTTTGGGGCATCAAGGACTGGTTCCGTGGAGAAAGGTTTTTTCCACGGACCTGAGGGAGCATGATTTTGCATGCCGCCTGCATCCCTCAGATAGGGCTTCGCTTGTTTGCACAGACTGGTTGCTGGCATGCCGCAGACTGGTGCCGGTCCATGGACCAGGTGCTAGGGACCCCTGATTTAGAGTAACTTACCAGCCTTATCTATGTCACATGTAGCTTTCCTTACTAATGATAAGAACACATTTTGGGCACTATGTTATAAGTACAACAGATCCATTTTACACCAGGCATATTCACACTATTCTATGATAGCTAGCAACTTCAGTCTAGTGATTACTTTGGAAACCAGCACACTATTCCAGCATTCTATAACTTAGAGGCATAAATCCTTAGTACTTTAAAGCAGCATTGAATTGAACAAATCACTATCATAAGCTTATTGATTCCACAACATCATCTATTTGACTGTTTCAAAATTTAAATGTTACACTTTTGGTCTATCCAACACAACTATTGTTATGTTTCTAAAACAGCAAAACACACAAAATCCTGTCTGATAGATTATACATTTTTATCCCCACAATGAAAAGAGAATGCTGGAAAAGAAACTTCTCTAAGTTCCTTTCCAATTTCTATCTTTTGATTCTGGTCATTGGACTATACCAAACATGATGGAATTGCTTATGTTTCTTACTGATTGGCCTTCTCATCGAGTATCTGATTAAATATTTCTCAGCAACTGATTGATTTTCAGCGTATGTTATACTAGCTTGAGGAACACAAGTGCAGTTAGTAATTTTTGATTTTGAACTAAATTATCTCCCCCTCTCTCTCCCTTAGGATGGTAATACATATTATTTCATTTGTTTAGAAATACAGCAATTCAATTCTACTATATTTGAGTGCCTTCTGTTGAGCAAAGTCTTAGATCGTTGCTCCAACAGAATGCCCTGATGGTGCCTCTTGAGGTGTCAAGCCCTTTGAGAGAGACAGATTCAGAAAAAAAATAATTGCTTGGATTTCTGGAACAAACTTTAGTTCTAATAGGATAATGTAGCAGAATCTTGAAAACCTGCCAAAACAATTCTTCAGCTCAATTAATACCTACCATAATTAAGATGGAGTTACTCCGGGTCTTTTTCTTACATTTCCCCTTCCCCTAAATCATTAACAGCCCTGCTGTTCTTTTTTTAATCTTTAATCTTTCTCCTGTAATGGTCTTTCTTTCTCTTCCATATTTCCAAGGTCTGTTAGATATTCCATCACAATAGGAGAATAATAAAAGTGGAATTGTTTATGATGTTAGATTATTCCTTGTGTCTGACTTAGTCACTGCTGTTCATCAATTTTATTTACAGCCAAAATGTTTTAAAAACGTTTTTTAAAACATTTTGGGCCTTTGGGCCATAAATAAAACTGCTGCTAATGTAGCCTGCATACACAAGTTTCTCCTGTATGTAGCTTTCTCAAATGATGCCGTTGGTCAGAAATAACCAAGCATGGGGCAGGCATCCACCAGTAAACAAAAGCCTGTAGCCTGTTTGGGAATCTTTATGGGAGGTGTTATTTATTTTAAGAGCTTACAAGACTTCCATTCTTTGTTTAAAGGAAGATCTAAGGACCCAGAAACAGCTTGTTTCAAAGATCTGTTAAGGAAACCTCCTATCCAGCTTGCATTCATCAATCATCTTTTGATTTCTTGTGCAGGTTACAGTTATAAATGTTATTCTGAAGCTAATCTCTCTCTCTCTCTCTCTCTCTCTCTCTCTCTCTCTCTCTCTCTCTCTCTCTCTCTCTCTCTCTCCCTCTCCCTCTCCCTCTCCCTCTCCCTCTCCCTCTCCCTCCCTCCCTCCCTCCCTCCCTCTCAGCTTAGGGAGGCACAGCTAAATGGAGAAGGGCTATCTTTGGAGAACTGCACACTGGAGGTTGCTCACTTAAGCTTGTTGTACTGGAAGGACCCATCTGCTCTTCTATTCTCACATGATGTGAGAGGTAAGTAGCTAAGCAGAAGGTGTCACGGTGTGTTCATTTATCTTTAATTCATTTGGACACCAAAGTTGAATATATTCTGCATCTGTGCTGACCATATTAAAATATATAGAAATGAATACCTGACCATTTATTTTTCATCTCTAAAGAGCAGCTGATTGTCTGGTAAGCTGCTGGTCTATATGGACCCTTTAAAACTCTTTCCTTTTCTGAACTCTCTTTATTAGGTTATCAGCCTCTCAAAGAAGCATTTGATTCAAGAAAGAAAATTCTTGGTGACTCATTTTATGTGCGTACTAACCTGAGCCTCTTGGAACTTTCAAACCCTTATGCTCTATGTGTGAAGTGTCGAGAGATCCTTCATGTTACCGATACCTTGTATAAGGGGCAGTTGGAATGGTATTGTGCTCGTGTGGACCCCTTCACACTTCGAGACTTGGACAAGGGCACAGTACCCAACTACAACAGGTAATCATCCTGGGACGTGCACCCCTTGCTCATGTGTTAGAATTACTCTTCTGTGCCTCAAAAGGGGAAAAAAGTAGACCAGTCCATTTTCTTCAACTGATCGTAGCTCAGTCATTGAAGATGTGCGATGAATGCAAATTCTAGCCCAATATCCCCAGTTATGTAAAGAAAGAAAGAAGCAAATGTGCACATGACTCGAAATCAGAGCATGCAATATTTTAATAGAACCTTTAAGCCAGCTTTATATTCTTTATATAACAAAATTATATAATTTTGTACTTATTGTAATGGATTTTGATTTACAAAATTCAAAAATTTGGAGAATGAATGAATGAATGACGATCTTAAGATACATTTTGCCTACTAAATGTTGTTAAATTCTAGGCTGCTGGATTTCTCATCAGTTCTAAAAAATGTTATTTTTAAAAGTTTTTAAAATATTTTGTACTATTTCAATAGTATTATTAGAATAACTTTAGATGCACTTGGGTTTTCAGGATTAACAATTTTATTAAGTATTGTGCTTTTACTTTCTTGCTATCAGAATTTTAGAGAAGACTGGGCTGATATGTGTGAATAAATACATGTAGACAGAGCCGGAACCGGCAATCTGGAGTGAGTGGAGTGCTCAGTGGAGAGATTTTAATTTGCCAGTCCCATGTTCAAATGCCAGTGAGTCAGAAATATCCATAGGAATTTTCATGATCAAAATCTTTGTTTTGAGATTTCCACCAATATATCTTTGGAGAAAGAAATGAGAACTGGGTAAAGATGATTGAAGCAAATATAAATTAATATTTTTTTTTATTAAAAAAGTAAGTTTAACACTTCTAACCTAATACCTTCCAGGTACGTTGGATTACATATTCTGCTGTATACAGCTTGCTGATGGAAATGATAGATAAAGAAAGAAAAGAAAGAAAGAAAGAAAGAAAGAAAGATAGAAAGAAAGAAAGAAAGAAAGAAAGAAAGATAGATAGATAGATAGATAGATAGACATTCAGTTTATCAGATTGAGGAAGCATTTTATTAAAGAAACCATTGATTTAATAATCTATTACCTACTATAAAATAAGTTTTAAAAAAAAACCTGTGCATTGGCAGCAGATTTCTGAGTTGAGCTTAGCAGAGTTAATTCTCAATGCAGATGGCAGGCACTGTGTTTTTTGAAATGGCATTTCTTTAAACATGCTGAGTTTTCATATACCGTATATACCCTTTTGGAAAAAAATATTTTCTTTAGAGTTATTATTTTAATTATACATTCTTTTATATATATTTAATTTAACAGTGAATTGATTTGGTCTATAATCTGAAGTTTCCTGAAGCTGGCTCAAGAATCATATGATGCCTCACCAGCAAAATAGGGGGCTATAAGTTCTCCTATTCTCAGAATTCTCAGTAATATGCATGTTCAATGGCAGCACTAAGAAGTTTATTCATGCCTTGGTCACTTCCCAGATGGACTATTGTAATATACAATATATGAGGCTGCCCCTTGAAATCTATCCAGGAGTTACAATCTATCCAAAAGAACAGCTCACACAGTTCTGTGTGCCTCTTGGTTTTACCCACCTTATAACATTGTTGTACAAGCTGCACTGGCTTGTTTCTTTCTGGGTACAATTTCAAGCTGCTGGTTATCACCTTTAAAGTCCTACACAGCATAGAGCCAAGTTACCTGTGAGATCGCTGATTCTGCTAGATTGGGTAGAGTAGGCATGCTCCAGGTCCTTCCTTCAAATGTTTCCATCTAGTGGATCCTGGGAAGTGTGTCTTTTCTATGGCAGTCCCCTGTGCTATGGAACATCTTTTCCCTTGAGATCTAGCAAGCCCTCATCCTCTTAGCCTTCTGTGTGGATATCTGGCTTTCCCCCCCAGGTGCTGGGACCTTAAGGCTGTAGCCTGGGAATTGAAGAGATTGAAGAGATGAAGAGATTGAAGAGATGAAGTTTTGGCTTGGGATCCTGGCTTTTTTTGATTTCCCCTCCTCCCCTTTTTTTCTTTTGCATTGGTTTTCTTACTTGTGTTTTTATCATGGCCAGAGTTGTGTGCCATAAAATGGGCAGCCATATAAATCTTTTAAACACAAAAATAAATAAATAGAAAGGAACTTCATCAGTTCATACATCTGAGTGGAATCCAGATTAACATAAATTCTGTGACTACTTTGTTCTGCGATCCCTGTGAGAGGAAATTATGGTATATTAGGGTGAGCATACCTGGATTAGGCAGCTAATGCAATTAAATTTCATTTTTGATGTGTGCCGTTGTGCCCACAATACAAAAATGACAATAAAGATTATCTTATCTTATCTTATCTTATCTTATCTTATCTTATCTTATCTTATCTTATCTTATCTTATCTTATCTTATCTTATCTATCTTATCTTATCTTATCTAACTCATATTTACTCTGGGATTAATGTGGTGATTTTCTTACTATGGTAGTCATTTGGTGGGAAGAAATCGTAGTGGTCCTGTCATACTTCCCATTCTGTCACGGCAGAGATAAAATGGCAGTTTGCCAGCAGATTTCATCCTTCTGTGGTGTAAATACAAGCTGGAATTGCTGTCAGATGCCTTTTGTTGGTAACTGTCTTACTCCAATCCCATTTGGGATTTTGTCTCTTTATCTTAATGCAGTCTTACATTGTATTATGGGAAAACATAAAATGCAGCTTTTCACCTGAAGGGCAGATCTATGCAAATGGAAGCAGTCATGATTCTCAATGGTTTCTATTGTGATCTAAAGGACAAAGGATAAAGGCTGGCAAAAGACCAGGACTTCCAGCTCTGTGACATGCATGGCAGCATCTTAAGAATGGAGGGGAGGGCCGAGTAAACTATTTTGTTGTCTCCTATATAAGTTAATGCTTATGTTTTGAAAATGAAAATTTAAGGTGTTCTGTTGTGGAATACTATTACATGGAAGACACAAGATAGCTCAGTCTTTATTAAGAGGCATTTCCTCAGAAGGTATAATAGGAACTAGTTCATCATTATGAGAAATGGGAGTTGAAGTTAGTATCAACCTCTTGTTCTACTGTTATATAAAATGGAGAGCTATAGTTATGGCTTTTACTCACCAAATGATTATAAAAATGATAATTTTTGGACATTAGTATGTCTTGGGATACCTCTAGAGAGTATTTGGCATTTGTTTTGTTTCATTTTAGGCTGCCAAGGGTCTGATTTTCAACTGATGTCATTCTTTCAGGGCTTACCAGCTCTTGAAGATACAGATAGCAATGTGGCAGAAAAGCTGCAGGAATAAGGTGAGCTGGAAGTGAGAGACTGGGGACAATGGATGGGTTACCTAGAAAGAACTAATAGTTCATCATTGATTGGAATTGCCATCCAACATATCTGGAGGCCACCAAGGTGAAGAAGGTTAATTTTACTCATCTATATTCTGCATCAAAGGTGAACTGCAAATATTGCTCTTCTTTCCACTAACCCAGATAAATGTAGCTTGAATACTGAACAGTGAGAGAAGAGTGTTTTATACAAGTTCAGAAGGACTTTTTTCTTATTATTACATCATATTATTAGAGCACAAAGTCTTACTGTTCTTAGCCATAATTGAATCTGTTCTTTCATCTAAGGGTCTCAAACTGGCATAAATGTGATTATCTAAATTTATTCTACTCTGTGAGATTGGCTAAACTGAGATAAAGATTGAATGGCACAAGCTCATCCAAGAAACTATTTAACTGTGGGTGATTTGAACCCATTTTCTTTACTCTAAGTCCTGCATGTTATCTATTACATCATAACAAATGAAATCTCAGTCAAAACTGTAACTTTGTCTTTATCCTACAGAAATAAACTTATTTTCATAATCGGCCTGGTGCAAGGGCCAATTAGCAATGGCAATAGCACTTAGATTTATATACCGCTTCACAGTGCTATACAGCCTCCTCTAAGCAGTTTACAGAGTCAGCGTATTGCCCCCAACAATCTGGGTCCTCATTTTACTGGCCTAGGCTAGAAGGCTGAGTCAACCTTGAGCTGGTGAGAATTGAACTGCTGGCTGTCAGCAGAATTAGTGTGTGATACTGCATTCTAACCACTGTGCCACCTTGGCTCTTTTTAGAATTAGGTAGAATTAGTTATCTGTGTTAAATACTAAAATTGAGGAGTAAGGAACTGGATAGCTGATTTCCTACCACATTGGTAAAGCAAAAATATTTTATCAAGAGGGTAAGAACCCTGTACAGTAGCTATCTCTATGGTGTATTTTCTTTCTGGAGCTGAAAACAAATTCATTTTTTCTATTTTATTTATTTCTATTTTGTATTTCTTTTTTAAAAAAATATTTTATTAATTTTCTAATTTTACATTTAGGTATTTAAAAAGCAACATGGTGGCTGGGTTAATCAATAGTTCAAAAACATACAAAAATCTTTAGTACAAATCTCAAGTTACAACATCAAAGATTTCCTCTCTTTTTCCCTTAATATCTACTATCTCATATTTAAGCTAGTACAGTTCTTATTATATCAACTAAGTAAAAACATCATTATTATATTTATCAATAAATTTTTAGCTTATACATATCTTAATTACTTTTACATTCAATCTTTATAGACAAATCAATGTCCTGTTATTGATTTTTCCCAATTTTTAGTTTCCCATCAATATTCAAATTTAACATCTGATATTTATAATGTCCAGGTTTTAGGTAACCAAAGTTTCCCTTATCTCAATTCATAACAGATTCTAATATTCAAAATACACATCTTATCTATTTGAGTATAGTCTTGTTCTATTTCCTAAAAGTTATCTATTTCCCACCATATTAAATCATCTAATTAATAATACAGTATCCCCTTTAATAAATCAAAACCATTATATATATTGTCTGGGTTAATCAATAAACATATTCATATATTTTTTTCTTTTGGATCTAATTTTTAAATATTAAACAAATAGAATCCTTATTTTCAACTAATTTCCAAATATTTTAAATTTAATGACCAAAATTCCCCTTATTTCAACTTCTCCCTTTAACCCTCTAATTAGTAATATGAAATCTCCTCTAATAAATCAAAACCCAATTTTCTTCAGCTTTATTCTAGCTTTCTTCCTTTGCCAACTAGTCTACCATGTCAGTGCTTTTAAATCATCAAATAGATCTCCCTCTATTATTATATATATTATTTGAAATAAGACCATTTAGTTGCCATTTTTTTGTATTCATTAGATCGTCTCCCTATTATTCCAATTCCCCATGATTGTCCTGATATGATTATCTTCCATTCAATATTTTTTATTTCTTAACTCCCCATCTCCCTGAGAGATTTACATTTTTTTCTTTAGATTCTTCTACCTTAAACTAGTGATATGTTCTACCTTTCTTAGTGAGCTACATCTCGACAATATTGAAAATTTAGCTTCCAATAATAAATATATGGGTGTATTTTTTGCCAGCATCTGAATAATGCCTTCCTTGTGTTTCCTCTTTTCCCTTTCTTCTCCCTTTCCTTTGGTCTTTTTAGCTGAAGAAACGGACCTTGAAGCAGCTTCGCCTGGTGAAACTCAAGAAACAGGATGAGAACCCTTGGCTGGACTCTTGCCCAGGTGAATTGTTATTTCTCTTATGTCTCAGTCCACATATAGATGGAAGAAGCTTAACGCTATACTTCCATTTTAGATTAGTAGCTTCTGAGGGACAGTTCTTCCTACCAGGAGGTGTACTCTGTATGTTGGGATATTATACCTTTGCACATTCATAAGAAATTAGAAATTGATGCTTTATTAAGATTCTTAGCCTGCCTTTGAATCATGCTGTCAGGACAGCTTACAATAAAATATTCAAAGCTTGGTAAATAATTAACATATACAAATAAATGTAAAACCAGGGAGTCTTCTAAAATCAGCATATAAATAATGCACTGTATGAAACACACTAAAATAAGTTAAAGGTGTAATAGAAAGCAAAATCAGCAGGCACCAGAAAGACATAGGATTGGGGGGCAGGTGAATCTTCCTGGGAAGTGTTTTCAGAGCCATTATAGCTCAGTTGATGAAGAATTCTTTCTCCTAATGACTATCAGAAATGACTGGTTGTTAAATCCAGTGTGTTAAATCCGTGAATGTTCATGCATGTGGAGATAATAATGGAAACATATATTACTATATGTAATTGAGAGTTTAGGTTCTTTCCTGCAACACACTACTCCTCAGAGCAACAATTTGCATTGTCTTTATATGCATGCACATATTCAGAGCCTTCTCAGATCTGGTGCCTTCCAAATATACTGTTCTGACAATCTTGTTACTCTCGACCTGCTCCCTGGGCATGATAGATGTGTACTTCAATATATCTAGAGGTTACCAGAGTGCAGATGTTTGCTTCATGGTATGACACACTCCTTCATGCATGTAGAACAGCTTGGTGCTTATTTGTTTTTAATCTCAGAACATGGCCGATTTAATTTGTAGCGATTAAGATAGTAGCGATTTACGCAATACACGAGCCAAACAGCTGTACCCCTTCTTTGCAAATATGATATACAACTAGAGGTAGTCCTCGACTTACAACCATAATTGAGCCCAAAATTTCCATTGGCAAGCAAAGCAGTTGTTAAGTGAGTTTTGCTCCGTTTTACAAGCTTTTTTTTTTTGCCACAGTTGTTAAGCAAATCATTGCAGTTGTTAGGTGAATCATGTAGTCATTAAGCGAATCTGGATTCCCCCCCCATTAACTTTGCTTGTCGGAAGCCAGCTGAGATGGTTACAAATGGTGATTACAGGATCCCTGGGCAGTGCAACTCTCATAAATACATGCCAGTGACCAAGCATCTGAATTTTTATCACCTGACCATGGGAATGCTGCAACAGCCGTAAGTGTGAAAACCACTTTTTTCAGTGCCTTTGTAACTTTGAATAGTCACTAAACAAATAGTTGTAAGTCAAGGACTACCTGTACTAGAAACCTAGGAATCCTCCTTATATCAGGGGTAGTCAACCTTGGCTCTTTTATGACTCGTGGACTTCAACTCCCAGAATTCCTGAGCCAGCTAAGCTGGCTCAGGAATTCTGGGAATTGAAGTCCACGAGTCATAAAAGAGCCAAGGTTGACTACCCCTGCCTTATATGGTATCTCTCACAGTTCTTCTCTTGCTAAACTTGCATATACAAAACCAGCAAAGTCTCTCCCATTATTCACTGCTTTTTACATACGTACAGCTGGAGTTGAAAAACCATACAGTCTGGTTCATCCTATAATGGTTCAGACCCGTCGCCCCGTTATGCTTTCCCCTGGATGCTTAGCCCCTCTGCTCCTGAGGAATCTTCTGGATCTCCCTTCTTCACGTCAGGATTTCTGCTTTAGCCCAGCGGGTAAGCTAACATATTGAATGTCCTAGATCAGGGTGTCTAACTCAGAGGCATTCCAGAGGCATTCTACCTGCATTTAACTTCTGAGTTAAATGCAGGTAGTCCTCAACTTAAGACCACAATTGACCCCCAAATTTCTGTTGCTAAGTGAGACATTTGTGAAGTGAGTTTTGCCCCATTTTACATCCTTTCTGGCAACAGCTGTATTGTCGTAGTTAATAATACAGTTAAGTGAATCTGGCTTGCCCATTGACTTTGCTTGTCAGAAGGCTGCAAAAAGTGACCCCGGGACCATCACAAATAGGAGTCAGTTGCCAAGCATCTGAATTTTGATCATGGGACCATGGGGGGTGCTGCAATGGCCATAAGTGTGAAAAACGGTCATAAGTCACTGTTTTCAGTGCTGTTGTAACTTCAAACAGTCACTAAGCAAACTGTTGTAAGTCAAGGGCTCTGTGTAACCTTCCTTTCTTATCAGGAAGCACCTAAGCAGTTCCTTTCTTTCTGAGAGTGTCTCCCCATTCTGCATCTTGAAGAGAAGCAGAACAAACCTTCAAAGGAGGCCTTTTGTATTTCAGCCGGTGCTTGCTGTTTCCACAGTGAAAAAAGTTAACAATCTGGGTCAGAAAAATTGAATTCTGAGCTACTGCATTCATCTACAGAAAATAAAACCCAAACCAGCCCATCTGAATGCCCTGCAAGATTGCAGCAAAAAATGTTCTGTCCTGAGAGCTCTATTCTGCTAATGCTACAATTATTTGCATGGCAGGTTGAAATCCATCAGGGAACAATTGAGATAATATTCAGACTGTGTGTACAATAGGAAACTCCTTCTGAGAGCAGGATCCCTGGATAGGTCTTGAAGAAAAAATGGCTTTCTCTTCATAGATCTTACAAAAAATATTGGAAATTACAATGTAGTAGAAATTCTTTTTCTAGACTACTTTGTGTTCTATTAATTCTGGTCTTTCTAACAGCTTTCTTCTACTGCTGCAATCTTTTTTGCTGTCACTCTCAACACAAACTTTTTTCTTTGCCTGATCACAATGTGGGAGAATAAAGGGAGTCATCCTTTGAGAGAAAAAGTAAAGTACTGAATAATAAACTAATCTGCAGTTTATTTCTTTGCAGTCAGAGGAAAGGTAATGGTAACAATGCCACTCCCTTCACTATTTCTTCTGAATCCCCCTGTTTTCTTAGAGGAATGTTTTGTGCGTTGCATGATGGGATATTATCCCATCATCTGCATTGCATATTTTAATATGTGTCCAATTGACCTTGTGTGGGAAGATGCCATTTTGCCTTTTGTTTCAAGACAATAAAATGTCTTTGGGCTAAACCCATCTTTTTTATCCTTACTTAGTCCTAGTGTTCTACAGACTCCACTCCAGACTGCAGGATTAGGTTTTAATCCTCTGAATACTTAATGGAAAATAAATACTATTAAATTCAGTGGGGTTTATTCTGATTAAAGATGCATAGGAGGATTGAGGCTGACTGTCTTAGCTTATAATTTGGAAGCTTTTTTGTGGCATTCAACACATGCTTCTTAGCTCTTTTCCCCCATCCATATGTTTTACTATCCATCTTTTGTTGTTGCCTCCTTTCATAGATAACCTTGCAAAACAAAGAGCATTCTGTGCTTCTTCCAAGAATGTTGTTAATGCTGAGAGGCTCTCTCAGAGTCAGAGGGACTGTGGGATGATCCACATGATCCAGGAAGCTATTAAAAAGGTAAGAAAATGGAGCCCAGCTCCATTTATTTGTTAGATTTACATCCACCCTTTGTTACGGAACTCAAGGTAATGTACACACCTCCCATCCAGAACAACAAACCTGTGGGGTAGGATGATTTGAGAGAGAATGACTTCTCCCGCACCCATGCCTTTATGCATTAGAACCAGTGCAGCACTTGGACCACAAGCTTGATGTCTTCTATGGGCTTGCTTTAGTGTGGGAACTACATAAATTGAACAAATGGGCCACTTTTTGCTATAATACTGCTTGTGCTAAGTGCTATTAAAAAATCTGTAGAGCTGGAGGCATAATGTCTATGTTGCAAATTTAATGTAATGAAGAGACTGATGGCCCATAGGCCCTTCTCTGGTAGATTAAAAATGCAAGATCAGCGAAATAAACAACGCAAAGTATAAAGCAGCCTTCCCAAAGTATGCTTTTCAGATCTGATGACAGTTCACATAATCCACCAGCCATCAGAAGGATGCCAGTTAAGGAAGATTAGTATAAGCTTACCAGAATAGAGAAAACCAAGAGGATTTTTTCCCTGTGTGAATAGGAGAGAAATGTGGTCCGGTCTTGGACAGCCTTACAGCATTCAGTCAATAAAATTGAATGAAGGTAACACATAAAAGGATTGGTAACTATTTGTGACAGGGATCTTATGGTTCTGAGAGCAAGCCAAATTTATTAGGATGAAGCTATCTCAGACTTCTGGATGACAATTGAGAACATTTATCCTGCTTAAAATCCTCCTATTGAGTGGCTGATACATGGAATTAAATAAAAAGCATAAGAATGTGGGCAACCACTTTGCAGAAGTTCAATGAATTCCTTTTAAGTTGTGCCTGATTACTGATTTGTGTGTGAGAACCAGCACTGTTCAGATCATAATTTCATCTGGTTAATTTTTTCTTACATTCTCTGACCTTTTCTGAGCTCATGGGACATATATATCTGTGGGAATATTTAGTCTTCAGATAAC
Source organism: Protobothrops mucrosquamatus (assembly GCF_001527695.2). NCBI lineage: Eukaryota > Metazoa > Chordata > Lepidosauria > Squamata > Viperidae > Protobothrops > Protobothrops mucrosquamatus. The sequence goes on from NW_015386871.1 coordinate 1,006,473, forward strand.
TCAGAAGACACTTTGTCCCTGAAAGAGTCTGAATCCAATGTAGACATATAATAGACAATACTGTGTCTATTATATCAACTTGCTCTGCCCTTCAGTTCTTTTTTCTTCCTTGTAAGTTGGTTGTAAATTCCATCTTTTAATAGAATTACTATTGGAAAAGCAATAAGGTTTCATACTATGGGATTTGATTTAGTATAATTAATCAGAAATAGGTTATTTCTTTTCCATCTGAATCACTAAACCTGTTGGATTTCTTCACAGAACCAACACTGTCTGCTGGAGCTGGAGGTCCAGCTGGTAAAGGACCTAATTAAAAGTGAAATATACCCCATCATTATCTATGTTAAAGTCACTGAGAAAAAGATCAAAGGAATCAGGTATGAATAAAAGCCCTTCTCAGAACTGGAATGTGGGTGGAAAGAACTACTGTCTTCTCAAATATAAGGAAGAGATATGGACTGGAAGAGAAACTGCTATGAAACAAGAATCATAGGATGAATGGGCAGAATTTAATCTTACAGGAGCTACTTTGTTTTTACTAATACCATAAGATCCATTAAGAAGATTTTGGAACAAAGGATGAATGTTAGATGGATGCTAGGAAAAAAAATCTGCATGCCAAATTCATTCTACCACATAAATAAATAATACCCCTTTCTGATTACCTCCAAATATCAATCAATATGTTGTACATCATCAAAACTCTATTAGTTTTAGATCAATATTCTCTCCCCTCCCCAATCCCATCTTGACTAATTTATAGGACTTATTTGGATGATTGTTGTATTGGTTGAAGATAAAGAAGTTCTCAATGAATATGATGAATTAAAAATATAGCACACTGATACCATGCTAGTTTTCAACCCTACGTATTCAAAGAGATCTTCCATGTTCTGCAGCCAGTACATTTGGAAGTGATCAGAAAAGAAACAGTTCTCAGGATATTCAGTGATGTACTGGTTAGGGCATCAGGCTAGAAATCAGCAGAAGATGAGTTCTAGATCTGTCACCTACTCTTAGCCCTAGGAAGGAAGCAATGGCAAACCGCTTCTGAAAAACCAAGAAAACGTCAGGGCAGTCTCCAAGAACTGGACACAATTAAAGGGAACAAAAAAAAATACTGCTGAACTGACTACCTATCATAGACTTACTAGTAGAGAAGAAGTGATAGAGGGAGTTGAAGTTGCCAGAACTTTGGGCGAGAGTGACCACGTCATATTGGAATTCAATATAATGTGAATACAGGCAATATAACATAATCCAGCCAGTGTCTTAAACTCTAAAAGTTCTGATTTTAACAAACTCAGGAGCCTAAGAAAAATTCCATGGATGAAAATCCTAAAAGGAAAACAACTCAAGAAGTGTGGGAACCTCTGAAAAATATGATCACAAAAGCCCAGTCTAGCACAATACCACTGAAAAAGAAAAAGAAAAAATCCAAGAAGAAACCAGCATGGTTGCACAAAGATCTCTCTGATAAATGGAAAGACAAAAGGACAGGTACAAAAAATGGAAAGAGGGACACATAACTAAGGCACAGTATTAGCAGATTGCCTGAATCTGTAAAGATGAAGTCAGGAAAGCAAAGGCTCAGAATGAACAAAGACTTGCAACACAAAACAAAGATAAAAAAACAAACAGATCTGTGAACATCTAGAAACAAATAAAAATAAAAGCCAGTATAGTTTTATTAAAAACAGATAATGCCAAACCAATCTTATTTCATTCTTTGACAAAGTGACTAAATTAATAGACCAGCGAAATGCTGTGGACATAGTATACTTAGACTTCAAGACATTCGACAAAGTAGACCACAACCTACTTCTTGGTAAGCTAGAAAAGTGTGGGATAGACAACATCATCACCAGATGGATTTGTAACTGGCTGACAAACCATACTCAACGAGTCGTCTTCAATGGTACTACATCTACATGGGGGGAAGTAAGCAGTGGGGTACCACAAGGTCCGTCTTAGGCCCAGTACTCTTCAATATCTTCATACATGACTTAGATGAGGGAATAGAAGGAGATCTCATCAAATTTGCAGATGACACTAAGTTGGCAAGAATAGCCAACACCCCAGAAGACAGGCTCAGGATCTAAAAAGATCTTGACAGACTTGAACAATGAGCTCTAACCAAACAATATGAAATTTAATGTGGAGAAAAGCAAGGTTTTACACTTAGGCAAGAAAAACCAAAGGTACAAGTACAAATTAGGCAAAACCTGGCTCAAAAACAGTAACTATGGGGGGGACCTTGGAGTCCTAGTGGCCAATCACTTAAATATGAGCCAGCGGTGTACGGCAGCAGCCAAAAAAAGCTAATACAATCCTTGGTTGTATAAATAGAGTCATAGACTCAAAATCACATGAAATATTAGTACCGCTTTATAAAGCCTTAGGCCACATCTGGAATACTGTATCCAGTTTTGGTCACCACATTACAAAAAAAGATGTTGAGACTTTGGAAAAAGTACAAAGAAGAGCACTAAGATTATTAAAGGCCTGAAGACTAAAACATATGAAAAACGGTTGCAAGATTTAGGTTTGGCTAGTCTAGAGAAAAGAAGGACTAGGGATGACATGATAGCAGTATTCCAGTATTTGAGAGGATGCCACAAAGAGGAGGGGATCAGTTTATTTTCCAAAGCACCAGAGAGGGCAGGACAAGAAACAATGGATGGCAACTAATCAAGGAGAGAAGCAACTTGGAATTAAGGAGAAACCTTCTAATAGTGAGGACAATTAACCAGTGGAACAGCTTGCCATCGGAAATTTTGGGTGCTTCATCACTGGAGGTTTTTAAGAGACTGGACAGTCACTTGTCTGAAATGGTATAGGGTCTCCTGCTTGAACAGGGGGCTGGACTAGAAGACCTGAAAGGTCCCTCTCTTCTCTATTCTGATTGAAAGGGATTGACTCTGGCATTTACAGTCTATAATATAGTAAATCTTCAATTTCATGGACTAATGTGGAAAGGTCCTTTAAATAGCAAATGGCATTATGGCATTTTATGCATGAATGAAAAGAGTATAATATGCATGAAATGTACGAAAATGTACAAACAGTGTCTAGACTGATTCACCAAGCAACACACTTTCAGATGTTCAGGCAGCTTACTGCCAACAGGTTGAATTTTCAATGTGTGTTGTGATGGCAGGAACGTGGATTCGTACAGCTGTGAACCAAATATTTCTGACAAGGAAAAATACCTTCTGATTTCTGTGTTCAGCACAAAATGCCTACAAAAGCACTTCGCTTGGAGGTTTTGGTTTAATGAGTGTAAATCCAGAAATGTAGCTTAATCAAGAAATTGTGGTTAAGCAATTGATAAGTTAGCATGAAGAATGAATCTAGCCAATGAGTAAGAGCAGCTAAATTTCCTTGGATAGTATATGACTCCCCTTGCTTGTTTTGTCCAGAAATTACCATCTCAACAATATGCATTTGCTATCATCTATTTACAGTTTCATCAAAGAGCACTAAGAAACAGTTGGCTTAGCTAGAGCTCTGAATGTATTAATATTGACTTTATATGAATATCCCTCCCCTGTTGCCAGTTCTCCCTGTAATTCTTTCTGTATATCAATTATGTGGAAATGTTTTAATCTCTATGTTAAAAAAAATACATAAGAAATAAAAATTATTTTTATTTTAAATTAGACTACTGATCCATCTTGCTTAGTATTGGCAACATCAACTAGCATTTCCCCAAAAGTTAAACACACTTGCATGGGGGCATATATTCTATTTAGCCAAGCACCTCCCCAAATATATTATGAATGACCCGGTTTCATTAATAGTAAAAAATATACACTCTGGATTTTTCAGTACTTGACTTGTCAAAGCTTCTGTCTGGTCTCAGCTATTATTGTTGAATAATGAGATTATTATAATTTGTAATACTGCACTAATATAATGATTGGTGCTAACAGCAGCCAAAGAATTTGTATGGTGGCCCATCTGTTAAGCAGTGCAAGGATTGCAAACTTAGCAAACAAGAATTACTGGGATTTCTGGAAAGATTTTTTATTGCTATTAGAGCAATGCAATATAATCCTGAAAGCCTGTCAAAGCAATTCTCCCCTTCAACTGTTAACTAATGTAATTAAGGTGGAGTTGTTCTGAATGTCCTTTTCCTGCTTCCCCCTTCTCCTGGCCTAAGGCAGGGCTTTTCAACCAGTGGTATGGTATCACCTGTGGTACATTGGCACCTGGCAGGTGGTACGCGACCATCTTAGAAAAGTGGTAGCGGGGGAGGGGAATGGGCTGAACCAGTGGCAGCACCGCACAAGCCTGAGTGAGAGATGGCTGGAGCTGCAGGCTGTCAGGGCTCAGCGAAAGCACCAGGATCAGTGCCACTTTCCAGCTGATCAGTGCTTCTTCAGCGCTGTCAGGGCTCAGTGGAAGCACCAGGATCAGCGCCAGGCTCCAGCTGGAGCTCGGGGCTGATCCTGGTGCTTCTGCTGAGCCCTGAAGAAGCACCAATCAGCTGGAAAGCAGCACTGATCCTGGCACTTCTGTTGAGCCCAGAAGAAGTGCCGATCAGCTGGAATGTTGCAGCATCTCCAGGGTCTTGTGATTTACATTCAGATGCTTGGCAACTGATTCATATTTATGATGGTCACAGTGTCCCAGGGTCATGTGAAGTGACCAAAACCTGCTACAACCACCCAGCAGATGGGGGGAATAAAAACCAAACACCCCCCATCCCACCTCCGCTGCCAATCCTCAACAGAAATGCTCACAACAATGAAAACCTCGGACAGGAGGAAGAGCACCGCCAGGTGGGCAGGCAGGTGTCTTGCTTGGCTGTGGCTTGGGGGGCACTTTTTTTAGTGCCATTGTAACTTCGAATAGTCACTAAGCGAACTGTTGTAAGTTGAGGACTATCTGTACTTTATCACTTTTTTCCCTTTTTTTTTTTTGGGTCATCAAGTTTTTGACACCTTGCTAGGCGACTGGTGGTACTCAGATATTGCCATATCCTAAAAGTGGTACAATGGGTGAAAAGGTTGAAAAGCCCTCGCCTAAGGCATCACTTCTTTAAAAGCTCTGTTTTCTCCTTTACTTTCCTGGGATGTATTGGACATTCCATCACACCATCCATTCTTGGGATTAGAACATTAGACTTAAAATATGCTTTACTAAGCCTCCATCAACAAATATGTCATCAGTCTCTGAAAAGGTACATGATTAATGGTGTATTTCTCTTCTGTGTTCTTTCTAGGAGCCTATTAGGGAAGCCGGGGCAGCGAGAATCTGAGGTGCTGAAGAAATGTCAAAGAGATGAATGGGTTCTCCATACCTTACCCTGTTTGTGGGTATGGGTAGATCCTCAGTCCTGGAGCAGTTCAGAGGACCTGGTAAAGGTGGTACGGGCCCACATCTTCCAGGAACAAACCAGGATGGTGTGGATTGAGGAGAATGATATGTGATAGATGATACTGGTGGATTCATTTGTGCAGAAGAATGGCCTCTGCAGGACAGAGGCATAGGCTCTACAACCCACCAACATTGCCTTATATTTGTCATTTATCCCATATAAAGTAGACGTTTGGTATATCTGGCATGTTCATGATCAAGGTCATTTCTTTTTTTTTCTTAAGCCAAAAAATTGGGAGGTAATGAATGAATGAATATAAATAAAAGAAAACTATGGCTAAAACTTGATTTTGGTTTTGCGTAGTGTCATACTTTTTAACTGTAATTAATTTTATCCACTTCATCAATTGATAATTTTAACATTCTTTACAAACATATATGTAAACATTTTCTATGTATGTTCTTGTTAGACTTATTTTTGCAAGTCTTTCTCCATAATATATTTACATGTGGATTACATTTAGTTTTGTATATAGATTTGTTAGATAATTAAATTGGAGAACCATTTTTAAAAATATGAAGACATGCAAATTAATATATAATTGTATTTTGATTCTTGCATTGATTCAACATGTAGTTGATACTAGCTAAACCTGAATATCTAAGCAGGGATAGATGAAAGAGCACCAGAAAATCCTGGGGCTACAGGCTCCTCTGGGAATTTAATTTTTTTTTTTAAATCCTGAAAGATGGTATGACAAACCACTTCTATACTGTATTGTTCCCAAGAAAACCATTTGGGTATGTCAATGAAGTCACTGGCAGTAGAGCCAGTTCAGGAAGCTTGCCTTAGCATGGGAACTTAGACTTGTCACTACTTCCTAGATTATTGTGTGATTAGCAGGGCTGATTCTACCATTAGGCAGAGTGGGGTTACCTTTCCAAAGAACTGGTTTAAGATAATCATGGAATTCTAAAAACCTATATATAAAATTGAAGTCTTCAATTCATTGTTTTACTTTTGCCCTCAAGGGATGAGCTTGAATTTTTCTTCCCCAAACTTTTAAGAAATAAAAAACAACTAATCCTGAATGTCTAGGTCTTGGCTATTAATAAATCTTTATTTAGGGAGATCAAAAGATTATTTGTTGCTTTACCTCAGGTAGCAAAATCTCTTGTACAGTAGATTGTGACATGGATGTTTGCAGAGGTATATTGGTCCACCTTGATGAACAGTTGAGGCAGAGCTGACCTGCTTTCTTTGGCTGATATGCCTTGTGAATGAAGGCACTATTGCCTAGTGAATCAAAGTGACTGTTCCACTGATTAAAACTGCTTCAGAGAATATTTCAAAGGGGTGCTGCAAAGCATAAAGAAGATGATCAAGATGACCTTGATGGAAATATGCAGGTATTGTTAGGCAAATGGGCTGCAGAAACATTCAGAAGCAACTCAGGCCTAATTCTATCAGAAGACAGCACAATCAGATTTACAAGAATCTGTTATAATAGTCAGTCTCAATAAAATTGTTTTAATCTTCCTGTGGAGTTGATTTCCTAGTCTGGTTAACCAGTGGGGCTTATAGCTGCTTTGCTGATCTCTGTTAAAGTGAAACACCCCTTCAAAGAACTGTGCATAGTCTTAGTCCTTTGTGTTGGTCCTATAGGCTTCTACTCTAACTCTCCCAAATTTTCTTTTCAATTTCCATGTTCTCGACGATTCTTAACTCTTCCTTTACATCAACAGACATGCATGTTTAGGTGTTCATAGGATGGTTATGCTGGAGGACATTGTATATAGGCACTGCATTCACACATTTCAGCAGGCAGTGCCCTTCAGCTAGTATAAAAATAAGTGAGCTTGCGAGAGTCTTTTCATTATGCACTTTATAGCATGTAAATTATTCATGCTCTCCCTTTTTCTGATGACCTGATGTAAAATCAAATAGCATTTGCAGTGAAAATGAATTGTTCATGGTTGTACAAATTAGGAAAGGCATAGCACAACTAAGATTAAAGGAAGTTAAAGCTGCTCAGTATACTCTCTTGGGCAAGAGTTGCATTGCCTGTTTTTCTTTAATTGGTTTCATAGATCCTTCTAGGGCTTACTTACTAGAGCTGTTGCATTTCTGAAGGGGTCAATGGTACAATTCTCTGTGCATATGGAGGCAAAAGAGAAGACTCTAAAAATATTAACTCATTGCTCACTCTGGCCTGCTATAAAATAAAAGCAATCATGGCTTAACGTGGCCACTAAGAATATTTAAATATGTTAACAGACCAATTGCTGGAAGTACTTTGTAGAAATCATGTAAAAAATATTTAAAGCACCTTTTGGGCTGAGGAAGTGACTTAAATTGCTTCACAAGAAATGGGACCCTCCTTGCCCCATCCCAACAAACCAATTAAAACGGGAAACAAAGAATTTAAGCAAAATACAAAATTGGAGCGTGACGTTTGGACAGTGCAGTTTTTACCTTCGGATTTTACTTTTGCAAAGTTATCAGAGCATGTGCCAGTGAGGTTAGGAAGCATAGAGCAAAACCAGTGTTTCTCAAATAGGACACTCAATTTCCTGCGTATTTATATGCCATTATTAAAAATTGAAGCATTCTGACTCTTCAGCTTCATCAGTGCTCTTACACACAGGATACTATTCCTTACTGAGGGCCCTTGATCCTAGAGGGCTCAAATGTAGATGTTCTCTTAGCCTGCAGATTGTTATTTCAAAGGGAATGATGTTGGGTACTGAATCTAGAGGTCCCTGTTACATTGAAGATCAGGAAGGTCTTAAATTCTGCTTTTGGCCTTTGTCTTTTGTTTGTTCTCCTATGTTGTGCCATGTGTTTATGAAGTGGCTGTTTTGTTTTCCCAATGTACAGATATGCACATGGCTCACTGCATTGTACGTGCAGATCTGTACATTGGGGAAACAAAACAACCACTTTATAAATGGACAAGATTCAGCAGCCCATCTGCATTTAAACGACAAAGGCCACTCTTTTGAAGACAGCAAAGTCCACATTTTGGCCAGAGAAACCGCTGGTTTGAAAGAGGGGTCAAAGAGGCCATCTATGTCAAAATTGAACAGCCCTCTTTTAACAGAGGGGGAGGGATATGACATCATCTATCTCCAGGCTACAACATGGTCCTTTCAACAGTTCCAAGAAGGCTCCACACCCATTTGCACTACTCAGGTGACCCTGATGACACTGATAAGCCCCCAGGGGCTTCAACAACTTGCTAAAAGAATGCAAATGACCAGCTGTCTGCAAGGGAGTATAAATCCTGCCATTCTCCACCATCCAGTCAGAGCTGAAGAAGCGTCTTGGATGAGAAGCGAAATGTCTTCAAAAAAACCCAAGAAAGTCCAGTTGCCTCGTGAAAAAAGCACCTTTGGGACAATCATGACTTGGATGACTGAGAATCTTCATAGGCACTCTCTTGTCCCTTCCCCTTTCATGAAATGCTTCATTTTCCAAGTTCTAGAAATAGTTTAATAGCATTAATCCTGGCTTTGTTTTTTGCCTGAAATTTTGCCAACATTTGAAGAATTCATTATCAGAATGCATAAGGATTCATAAGAATTCATTGCAGGTGGAGCTTTGTAATTTGAAATCTGCTTACGTATATTTACCATGCAGTTTTGGATGATGGGAGTTCTAATTGATCAGATCTATTGATCAATCATAGACTTTGAATGAGATAGCCTCTTGTGGTTCTAACTGTAATTCTACTGTTAATTGCTAACATAAAATTAGGTTGAATTGGGTTGCATCACGCTGGAGAGAAGAATGCATAACTTCTCCTACTTTTGGTTACATATATGTTTCAGCCCTGCATATCAATGCCTTCGTTGGAGAATTAATTCATTTAAAAATGCATATCCCTTTTTTCTTTATCACACAGTGTGGCTAATCATATAAAAGTACAAATAAAAATCAGAAGCAGATCTTATTGTAAGATGCAAATTGCATCCAGATTAAACATCAAAAATCTATTGAATAATAAAACAAATCCCTTAAAAGAAGGGATGCTGGCATATTAGTGCCATAGCAGAGAAAATTTTACTACTTCCAGTGGAATTTAATAGTGATGCTATTACCATAAGCAGAAGTTCGGGAACCCAATTAAAACACACAGGAGGATTTTCACCCATGGCAGGGCTGACTTGCTACAGTCTGAAGTAATAGAAGGAACAAACATTACTTGAATAGGTCTTAAGACCAGTGAGTCTAGAGCAGCAATGGGCAAACTACGGCCCGCGGGCCGTATACGGCCCGGCGGCCGTTTCAAGCCGGCCCGCGGAGCACTAGATAATTTATTCATTTATTCACCTCATGCTGTGTCTAGTGAGGTGAATAAATGAATAAATTATCTAGTGCTCCCGGTGGCTGGCTATGCCTAAACGGAAGCCAGGCCTCCCTTCTCCAA